>NW_025048663.1:0-60497 GCF_018831695.1 Puntigrus tetrazona
AAATATTTGGCGTTCAAAACCTCACGTCCAGACATCCAGGCTCACAGATTAACCCATAACAGCTACACATTACTGGGCATGATTTTATTCAGTAAAGGCCTGGGCTCTCAGACTCAACCTATTACTATAAACTTTTATGGGCATGATCTTGCTTGGGGTTAAAGCGTGACTTCTCGTGAGCTTTCTTACTCGACCATGGTAACCCTGGAAGAAACTTTTGAGCATTCAAAGCCTACGTCGAGACATCCAAGCACACAGACTAACCCCTTAACAGTAACAAATTACTGGGCATGATTTTATTCAGTAAAGGCCTGGGCCAACAGTCAACCCCCATTACTATAAAACTTTTGGCTGGGAATGACTTCTTGGCGTAACCCTGGAAGAAGTTAAGTGTGACTTCGGGCGATATTGGCTTTGCGACCACTTGACCGATCAGTAACCCTGGAACAAATGTTTGAGCGTTCAGAACCTACGTCCAGACATCCAGGCTCTCAGACTAACCCCATAACAGTAACACATTACTGGGTATGATTTTATTCAGTAAAGACCATGTATTACAGTTTTCTTTAAGGCCTGGGCCACAAACTCACCCCATTACTATGACACTTTCATGGGCATGATCTTGGCTGGGTTAAGTGTGACTTCTCGTAGGTTTTCCCACTCGACCATGGTAACCCTGGAACAAATATTGAAAGCGTTCAAAACCTAAATCCAGACATCCAGGCTCACAGACTAACCCCATAACAGTAACAGATTACTGGGCATGATTTTATTCAGTAAAGGCCTGGGCTCTCAGACTCACCTATTACTAAAACAAGTGTGATCTTGGCCGGGTTAAGTGTGACTTCTCGTAGGCTTTCTTACTCGACCATGGTAACCCTGGAAGAAACTTTTGAGCACTCAAAACCTACGTCCAGACATCCAAGCACACAGACTAACCCCTTAACAATAACACATTACTGGGCATGATTTTATTCACTAAAGACCCTGTATTACAGTTTTCTTTAGGCCTGGGCCTAAACTCACCCCATTACTATGACACTTTCATTAGCATGATCTTGGCGGGTTAAGTGTGACTTCTCGTGGTTTTTCCCACTCGACCATGGTAACACTGGAACAAATATTTGAGCGTTCAAAACCTACGTCCAGACATCCAGGATCACAGATTAATCCCATAACAGTAACATATTACTGGGCATGATTTTATTTAGTAAAGACATGGGCCAACAAACTCACCCCATTATTACAACACTATTATGGGCATGATCTTGGTCGACTTAAGTGTGACTTCTCGTAGGCTTTCCCACTTGACCATGGTAACCCTGGAACAAATATTTGAGCGCTCAAAACCTACGTCCAGACATCCAGGCTCACAGATTAACCCCATAACAGCTACACATTACTGCATATGACTTTATTCAGTAAAGGCCTGGGACCAGAAACTCAACCCATTACTATAACACGTTCATGGGCATGATCTTGGCAAGGTTAAGCATGACTTGTCGTAGAAGCTTTCTTACTCAACAATGGTAACCCTGGAAGAAACTTTTAAGCATTCAAAGCCTACGTCCAGACATCCAAGCACACAGACTCACTCCTTAACAGTAACACATTACTGGGCATGATTTTATTCAGTAAAGGCCTGGGCCAACAGTCTCACCCCATTACTATAAAACTTTTATGGGAATGATCTTGGCAGGTTAAGTGTGACTTCTTCGTAAGTTTTCCCACTCGACCATGGTAAGCCTGGAAAGAATTTTTAAGCGTTCAAAGCCTAAATCTAGACATCCAGGCTCACAGACGCACCCCATAACAGTAACACATTACTGGGAATGATTTTATTCAGTAAAGGCCTGGGCCCACAGACTCACTCCATTACTATAACACTATTAGGGGCATGATCTTGGCCGGGTTAAGTATGTCTTCTCGTAGGCTTTCCCACTTGACAATGGTAACCCTGGAAGAAGTTTTTAAGCGTTCAAAACCTACGTCCAGACATCCAAGCGATATTGGCGGTTTAAGTGCGACTTCTCGGACGCTAATCCACTCGACCATGGTAACCCTGGAACAAATGTTTGAGCGTTCAAAACCTACGTCCAGACATCCAGGCTCACAGACTAACCCCATAACACTAACACATTACTGGGTATGATTTTATTCAGTAAAGACCATGTATTACAGTTTTCTTTAAGGCCTGGGCCAACAAACTCACCCCATTACTATGACACTTTCATGGGCATGATCTTGGTTGGGTTAAGTGTGACTTCTCGTAGGTTTTCCCACTCGACCATGGTAACCCTGGAACAAATATTGAAGCGTTCAAAACCTAAATCCAGACATCCAGGCTCACAGACTAACCCCATAACAGTAACACATTACTGGGCATGATTTTATTCAGTAAAGGCCTGGGCTCTCAGACATTACTCTATTACTAAAACAGGTGTGATTTTGGCGGGTTAAGTGTGACTTCTCGTGAGGCTCCCCACTCGACCATGGTAACCCTTGAAAACTTTTAAGCGTTCAAAACCTAAATCCAGACATCCAGGCTCACAGACTAACCCCTTAACAATAACACATTACTGGGTATGATTTTATTCAGTAAAGGCCTGGGCCAACAAACTCACCCCATTATTACAACACTATTATGGGCATGATCTTGGCGGGTTAAGTGTGACTTCTCGTAGGCTTTCTTACTCGACCATGGTAACCCTGGAAAAACTTTTAAGCGTTCAAAACCTACGTCCAGACATCCAGTCGATATTGGCTGGTTTAAGTGCGACTTCTCGGACGTTAATCCACTCGACCATGGTAACCCTGGAACAAATGTTTGAGCATTCAAAACCTACGTCCAGACATCCAGGCTCACAGACTAACCCCATAACAGTAACACATTACAGGGTATGATTTTATTCAGTAAAGGCCTGGGCCACCAGACTCACCACAAACTATAAAACTTTTTAAGGAATTATCATGGCGGGTTAAGTGTGACCTCTCGTAAGGCCCACTCGACCATGGTAACCCTGGAATAAATTTTTAAGCAAAAACCTACGTCCTGACATCCAGGCAATATTGGCGGTTTAAGTGCGACTTCTCGGAGGCTAATCCACTCGACCATGGTAACCCTGGAACAAATGTTTGAGCATTCCAAAGCCTACGTCCAGACATCCAGGCTTACAGACTAACCCTATAACAGTAACACATTACTGGGTATGATTTTATTCAGTAAAGGCCTGGGCTAACAGACTCACCACAAACTATAAAACTTTTATGGGAATTATCTTGGCGGGTTAAGTGTGACTTCTCGTAGGCTTTCCCACTCGACCATGGTAACCCTGGAACAAATTTTAAGCGTTCAAAACCTACGTCCAGACATCCAGGCAATATTGGCCGGTTTAAGTGCGACTTCTCGGAGGCTAATCCACTCGACCATGGTAACCCTGGAACAAATGTTTGAGCATTCAAAACCTAAGTCCAAACATCCAGGTTCACAGACTAACCCCATAACAGTTACACTTACTGGGCATGAATTTACTCAGTAGTAACCCTGGGCCACAAACTCACCCCATTACTAAAAAACTGTTATGGGTAAGATCTTGGCTGGTTAAGTGTGACTTCTCGGGCGTTTTCCCACTCGACCATGGTAACCCTGGAACAAATATTTGAAAGTTCAAAACGTACGTCGAGACATCCAGGCTCACAGACTAACCCCATAACAGTCACACATTACTGGGCATGATTTTATTTAGTAAAGGCCTGAGCCCACAGACTCACCCCATTACTATAACAATATTATGGGCATGATCTTGGTTGGTTAAGTGTGACTTCTCGTATGCTTTCCCACTCAACCATGGTAACCCTGGAAGAAATATTGAAGCATTCAAAACCTAAATCCAGACATCCAAGTTCACAGACTAACCCCACAACAATTACACATTACTGGGCATGATTTTACTCAGTAAAGGCCCTTTACTACAGTTTTTAAAGGCCTGGGACCACAAACTCAACCCATTACTATAACACTTTTATGGGCATGATCTTGGCAGGGTTAAGCGTGACTTGTCGTAGGCTTTCCCACTCAACCATGGTAACCCTGGAACAAATATTGAAGCATTCAAAACCTAAATCCAGACATCCAGGCTCACAGACTAACCCAATCACAGTAACACATTACTGGGCATGATTTTATTCAGTAAAGGCCTGGGCCACAAACACACCCCATTATTACAACACTATTATGGGCATGATCTTGGCGGGTTAAGTGTGACTTCGTAGGTTTTCCCACTCGACCATGGTAACCCTGGAACAAATATTGAAGCGTTCAAAACCTAAATCCAGACATTCAGGCTCACAGACTAACCCCATAACAGTAAAACATTACTGGGCATGATTTTATTCAGTAAAGGCCTGGGCTCTCAGACTCACCCTATTACTAAAACAGGTGTGATCTTGGCCGGGTTAAGTGTGACTTCTCGTAGGCTTTCTTACTCGACCATGTTAACCCTGGAAGAAACTTCTAAGCATTCAAAACCTACGTCCAGACATCCAAGCACACAGACTAACCCTTTAACAATAACACATTACTGGGCATGATTTTATTCAGTAAAGGCCTGGGCCACAGACTCACTCCATTACTATAACACTATTATGGGCATGATCTTGGCCGGGTTAAGTGTGACTTCTCGTAGGCTTCCCCACTCGACCATGGTAACCCTTGAAGAAATTTTTAAGCGTTCAAAGCCTAAATCCAGACATCCAGGCTCACAGACTAACCCAATAACAGTAACACATTACTGGGTATGATTTTATTCAGTAAAGGCCTGGGCCCACAAACTCACCCCATTATTACAACACTATTATGGGCATGATCTTGGCTGGGTTAAGTGAGACTTCTCGTAGGCTTTCTTACTCGACCATGGTAACCCTGGACAAACTTTTAAGCGTTCAAAACCTACGTCCAGACATCCAGTCGATATTGGCTGGTTTAAGTGCGACTTCTCGGACGTTAATCCACTCGACCATGGTAACCCTGGAACAAATGTTTGAGCATTCAAAACCTACGTCCAGACATCCAGGCTTACAGACTAACCCCATAACAGTAACACATTACTGGGTATGATTTTATTCAGTAAAGGCCTGGGCTAACAGACTCACCACAAACTATAAAACTTTTATGGGAATTATCATGGCCGGGTTAAGTGTGACCTCTCGTAGGCTTTCCCACTCGACCATGGTAACCCTGGAAGAAATTTTTAAGCGTTCAAAACCTACGTCCAGACATCCAGGCAATATTGGCCGGTTTAAGTGCGACTTCTCGGAGGCTAATCCACTCGACCATGGTAACCCTGGAACAAATGTTTGAGCATTCAAAACCTAAGTCCAAACATCCAGGTTCACAGACTAACCCCATAACAGTTACACATTACTGGGCATGAATTTAATCAGTAAAGGCCTGGGCCACAAACTCACCCCATTACTACAAAACTTTTATGGGTATGGTCTTGGCAGGGTTAAGCGTGACTTCTCGTAGGCTTTCCCACTCGACCATGGTAACCCTGAAAGAAATTTTTAAGCGTTCAAAACCTAAGTCCAGACATCTAGGCGCTTCATCCAGGCGATATTGGCGGTTTAAGTGCAACCTCTCGGACGCTAATCCACTCGACCATGGTAACACTGGAACAAATATTTGAGCGTTCAAAACCTACGTCCAGACATCCAGGATCACAGACTAACCCCATAACAGTAACACATTACTAGGCATGATTTTATTCAGTAAAGGCCTGAGCCAACAGTCTCACCCCATTACTATAAAACTTTTATGGGAATGATCTTGGCCGGGTTAAGTGTGACTTCTCGTAGGCTTTCCCACTCGACCATGGTAACCCCTGATAAAATTTTTAGGCGTTCAAAGCCTAAATCTAGACATCCAGGCTCACAGACGCACCCCATAACAGTAACACATTACTGGGAATGATTTTATTCAGTAAAGGCCTGGGCCCACAGACTCACTCCATTACTATAACACTATTAGGGGCATGATCTTGGCCGGGTTAAGTGTGACTGTTAGAGTTATGTATTGACATTTTGAAATCTCGACCCTTCAGTTTCAGTTTTCATCTAGATGCCAGGCTTTGTCAGCTTGGTCTGACGGAATGTTGGAGTTAAATGTTGACAGTTATGCACCTGTGGGTTTTTAATTGCTGTTTGATCCTTGGTTGTGACATGACCTCTGCATAATACTGATAGGGCCACGGAAGAATCTGAAGGAGTGAAGACTCTGACGCATGAGAGAAGTTGCCAATTGTTTTCATTTACTGTATCTTGTCTTTTCCTCTATAAATAAAGCGACTTGTAATCTGAGCTTCGGAGACAAAAGGGAGGTTAAGGAGAAACCTGCTTCTCTCCGCTTGCAACCGACAGCACAATCTTTGCAAGCTAAAAATCCATAAAAACTTGTCTTGTGTTTTATTTCGCTTTGAGTTGATCCTTCCTGGTAAAGAGCCGTTTGAGTGAAATAGTCTCAACATTTACTTGGTCCTTGAGCCGGATCCCAACACGACAGAGCGGAGGAGAGGAGAGGGCGAAGAGGAGCCGAGAGACAGTCTCTGATCAGAGCCAGGCAATAGCTGCCTGCAAAAATCCACCAGCGTGAATTCGAGGGGGTCGGTGATTCTTCGTCTGGAAAAATCAACTTCTCCGGGCTGTCTGGCGGGAGCCGTTGGAAGGACAACTCAACGCACTGATCAGGTGATATACCGGTATTGTTTTTATGGGTGAAGTATGTGAATGAGACTGCAGTATAATAGGTACCGGCTTGAGTTCGTAGCCAGTGATTTGCCTGTTGAGGTGAAGGATCTGTATCGACAGTGAAGCCAAGATTACTAGCTGCTTTGGAAGCACAGTAATCTCGACAGGCAATTCTGTCGACCAATAGTCTGGGACAGTGGTTTTCAACCTGTGGGCGCGGCCCCCAGTGGGCCATAGCGGTATTGCAGAGGGCCGCCAGTTATTATCAATAGAAATAATAATATTGCTAATGTGCGTAAAAATGTGTAGTAATAATTAAATATCATAATTAATTAAATAAAAATAATAATAATAAACTGTTACTATCGTTCACTATTCCAGGTCGTTGATTGGTTTAAAAACAACCCGCATGATTTAGGCTATGTAACATATTTTTGCTGCATACATTTAAATTTCTTTTTAATTTTTTTGCAGTGGGGCGGAAACATATGTGTTTGGTTGTGTGGGCTGTGAGTTAAAAAGGTTGGGAACCACTGGTCTGGGACATTGGTTTGTCGACAAAAAATTGTTCTAAGCGCGCAGGGTATGAATGGTATGAATGTGTTGTATGAACGTCATTGCGAATCACTAGGATTTGCGGTGAATAAGGTGGTTGTTGTGGTTTAGGAATAACACAACTGATATTTTTCCCCACTAGAAGGGGAGTTGTGTTGTTCAAACATAAAATTTATATTGGGTTTGAGTCAAAATTGAAAAGTTGGTTTGTTCAGGCGGCTGTATCCGCAGACAAATTAGTGTCTGTAGAAGCTTGGTGCAGTGGGCGATCTGATCAGGCGTGTGACTAATCGTTGACTCTTACCAAAAAAAAGCAAACATGGGCGCAGGAAATAGTAAATTGACGGGAGATCCAAAGTTTATGCATACATATTCGGCAGACAGTGTGCGATATCTCAATGAGTGGAATAAAAAATATGATTTCAGTGGTAAATTAGTCAAAAGGGACTGCGCTCTCTTAATAAACAAAATAAAGGTTGATTTATCCTTAGCCAAGGGAAAAAGGGTGATCTGTTGAAACGTCAATTGATTGAAGCGACGAGATGGCAAGAGCAGGTAGATAGAAGGTATGCGGAAGTCGAAGAGAAAGGAACAAGAAAGATTGATTGCAGTGCAGAAAGAAGAAGACCCAGCAGATTATGTTGGGAGACCAGAGGCATTGTATCGGCAAGAAAAGTTAAGTTAAGTAGGGAAAGCAGCACGTGGTCGAGCTAGAGAGAGAGAGGTGTTGAGACAGAGGCAGCGATGACAGAGAATATGGTAGGTGTTTTAATTGCCACAAGGAAGGCCATTATATCCGAGGCTGCCCAGAACCGCTAAAGCCCAGAACACAGGGTAGAAGCCCGATGAAAGCCACAGACCAGCCCCATATAATGATCAATTATGACTAGGTGAGACCAATAATGACCCCTAGATGACCCAGAAAATGACTCCGATCTAGGCGAGACTGATAATGACCCCAAAACTGACCTAGACTTGCAGAGCAGTATCAAAGCTTTTTAGCTTTGTCAAGAAATACTCGCTTACCCGAGCGAGCTAATAGTGAATGGAACCCGAGTAAAATTTCTCTGTGACTCTGGGGCAGACAGAACAGTATTACATGACAGAATTCCAGGATTGCAGCCTAGCTCTAAAAGATATATGTAAAATCAGCCAATGGGCTGGTTACAGAGAATAAGTTTTCTCAACCAACCACCATTAACGATCCAAAAGCGGGCCTCAGCACAGACACAGAAGTAGTGTTATGTCCAGGTTGTCAGTAAACCTCCTGGGTAGGGATCTCATGTCCCCACTTCAAATTTCCATACACCCACTGAAAACAGGCATGGTTGCTATAGGGAAGGATGAGGAAGTGCCCACATACCCAGTGCAGTGTTTAAAAGAGCCCAATTACTACTGGTCTTTAGATTTCCCCGATCAAGATCCAGGGAGGATAGGGAAGAATCTGCTAGATTTGTTACCAGAACCAACACCCCCAAAGACAGAAGTTAAAACTGACAGGGACCTACATGTGACTATGTATTACAAGCGAGACCCAGGGCCCGACCCAGCCTACTCAGAAAGATTTTCGAGGCTAGGGCCTCAGCACGTGACATTGAGCACACTATACACAGACAGAAAAGGAAATGCTGTTTGCTCTGTGAAACTTTACAGCGAGGCACAGCGACTTTTTGAAGGTCAAGGCAGACCGCCACATGTATCTTTGTCTAAAACAGATAACATGAAGTGGGAAGTGTTGCCAAAACTGATAGAGCAAGGACAGCTAGACAGATGGTCAGACAATGGGGATGGGTGGGAAGTGAATGAGAGGCGCTCTCTCTATTCCAAAACAGTGAACTGGATGTGTACACTTACCCCCAGAGCCCATTTGACTGAAGACACAATATGACATTCTTTAGCCGCTGTTGAGATAGATCCTTTTCTCAAAGCAGTGCCAGATAAATTTTGGTCAAGAGGGAAGACAGGCGTAGGGTTAATGGCGACAGCATCACCCGTGGTTATAAAGCCAAAAACAAACTATAGGCCCGCATAAAGCAATATCCCTTAAGCCAGATGCACAGGAAGGCATAAAACCAGTTATTGAAGAAATGATAAAGGCAGGTATAATAGTTGAAGCCCCCGAGGCCCACTGTAACACGCCGATTTTTCCTGTCAGGAAAGCAGACTCCCAGAGCTGGAGGATGATTCAAGATTTAAGAGCTGTAAATCAAGCTGTAGAGAGCAGGGCCCCCTGTGTGCCAGATCCACACACATTGTTGAATCAGTTAAAACCTGAAATGAAATGGTTTACGGTAGTGGATTTAAGCAATGCATTTTTCTCCATACCAGTACATAAAGACTCACAGGGGTGGTTTGGGTTCACTTACAAATGTAAAAAATACACTTACACCCGCCTTCCTCAGGGATTTGTTGATAGCCCGACAATCTTTTCATCAGAACTAATGAGCTGTCTGTCACCCCTCACAGTTCCAACCCACAGTCAGGTTTTAGTTTATGTCGATGACGTATTGATTGCCTCAGACACACAAGAGCACAACAAAGAAGCTGCTGTAAAAGTGTTTCAGCATTTAGCAGCGACAGGGAACAAAGCTTCTTTAGCCAAACTGCAATGGGCAAAACAGGAAGTGGTATTTTTAGGTCACAGAATAACCCCGCTAGGCAGAGCCCTAACTGACAGCAGAAAAGAGGCTATACAGCTAGCACCAAAACCGAGACAAAGCAACAGATGTTGCAATTTTTAGGTTTGTGTAACTACTGCAGACAATGGATTGCAGACTACGCCATACTAACACAGCCCTTGTTAGACATGATTTATGGCACTCCACAGCCATGAAAGATAAGATTAGCTGGACCCGGAAAGAAAAAGCTTTCACACAGCTAAAGGAGGATTGATTCAATCCACAGTGTTGAGTTTACCTGATTATTCCAAACCATTTAATCAGACAGTAGACTGCAAGGACAAATTTATGGCGTCAGTGCTGACACAGGAGTCAGGTGGCAAGAACAAACCAGTAGCTTACTACTCAAGAGGTTAGATCCAGTGGCTTGTGCACTTCCGCCTTGCGTGAAAGCTGTATGTGCAGCAGCCCTGGCCGTCAGGCATCAGCTGAAGTAGTGTTGTTTCATAAACTCACACTATTGGTCCCACACTCAGTCGGCGCACTATTAACTGAAACAAAAATGTCATTTCTATCACCAGCAAGACATTTAGCTGTCATGTCCATTTTAATGTCACAGCCACATCTCACCATTAAAAGATGTACGACATTAAACCCATCTTCTCTGTTGCCAACTTGTAATGACGGCACACCACACTGTTGTTTGACCAGCACAGAACAGAATTGCAAACCTAGGCCCGACTTGAGAGATGTTCCATTAACGGAGGGAGAGACACTGTTTGTAGATGGCTCATGCTCTAAAAATAGTCAAGGTGAAAATCAATGTGGTTATGCTGTTGTGTCAGAAAAAGAGATAGTGACTGCAGGAAACTGCCCTCTCATTACTCAGCCCAGGCAGCGAAGTTATAGCGTTAACAAAAGCGTGCCAAGTATCGCGAGAAAAAGACGTCACAATCTACACAGATAGCCAATATGCATTTTCTACTTTACACCATTTTGCGGCACAATGGGCGCGAAGGGGCATGAAAACTGCTAATGGTCAAAGCGTGAAACACGCCGCCCTCCTTACAGACTTATTAAAAGCCATTCAACTCCCTCGTAAAATTGCAGTGTGTAAATCGCGCACACACAAAGGTACTGACCCAGTTTCACTTGGCAATGCAAAGGCAGATGAAGCAGCTAAGCAAGCTGCACAAGGGAAGCTAGAGATATGTGAAATACATAAAGTAACATCAGTAGAAACTCCATTAGACATGTCAGTAATATCAGACATGCAAAAGCAAGCACCAGCGTCTGAGAAACAAATG
Source organism: Puntigrus tetrazona (assembly GCF_018831695.1). NCBI lineage: Eukaryota > Metazoa > Chordata > Actinopteri > Cypriniformes > Cyprinidae > Puntigrus > Puntigrus tetrazona. The sequence continues at coordinate 11,225 of NW_025048663.1, forward strand.
TGGTTAACAAAGGAGCACAATTGTCAGATGACACATACAGACTTGAAGGCAAACTGTGCCTTCCACGAAGTTTGTACAAAACAGCAGCAATCTTGACACATGGGCAAGCACATATGTCAACAGGAGGATGGTGCATAGGGTAGAACAGTACTTTTATGCACCAGGTTTTAATAACTACTCAAAAAATTTTTGTAAATCTTGTTTGATCTGCTGTAAACATAACTCACAGGGAAACTGCAGGCCTAAGAGAGGTCAATTTCCAAAGCCAGACTACCCTTTTCAGTTTATCCACATGGATTTTATCGAACTGACACCTTGCCAACAGTACAAATACTGTTTGGTGCTGGTAGATCCATTTTCCAAATGGGTTGAAATAGTGCCCAGTAAACATGCTGATGCACTAACGGTGGCTAAAGCTTTGTGTAAGACAATCATCCCAGAACATGGAGTACCTCAGAGACTGTACAGTGATAATGGACCACATTTTGTGAATGATGCAGTCTCTCAGATGTCCATTAATTTAGGCATAGAGCTCAAAAACCATTGTTCTTATCACCCACAGAGTGCAGGATTGGTTGAGAGAACTAATGGCACCGTTAAACTCAGATTGAGGAAAACAATGGAGCAGACAGGCAGAAATTGGGTTGAATGTTTGACGTTGGTCAAAATGTATATGAGAATAACGCCCACTGACAAAGGACTAACACCTTTTGAAATACTGTATGGTAGACCGTTCAGTTTACCGCTGTGTGATGATGTGTGTGAGAAACCACAAGAGCAGCATACACTAGCAGAATGGATGAACAAAATGTTGAAATTTAAAGATGTTGTGAGTGCAAATGACCTGCCAGCCGTTCCTCTGTCTACACAGGAAACCCGAGTGAAACCTGGAGATACCATCCTGATCAAAACTGTAAAGAGGAAAAACTGGACCTCGCCCAAGTGGGAAGGACCTTTCACCGTGGTGCTGACTACCCCAACTGCTTTAAAGATCGCTGAGAGGTCTACGTGGATTCATCAGAGCCACTGTAAAAAGGTCACAGAGTTTCCTGCCTAAAGCAGCAGTACGGGTGTGAAGTCCGGTTACAATAGGGTGGTGAAGGCCTCGCTGGTCTCAACCCGGTGAAGAAACCAACAGAGCCCTACTCATTTTTAGCATGGCGTGGAAAGAGATCACCTTTGTGGCAGTAGCAGTCCTAGTGGGGGTCCTGCTGTGGATGGATGCGGAGGAAAGAGAGACAATTGCAGCGGAGCGGAAAGAGAGGTGAATTTGACTGGTTCACAGAACGACATGAACTAAAAACTCAGTTTGACTTAAACATGTGGTATGCTTATGCAAAGTTCCTAGCGAATAGCACAAATTCAACCAACTGCTATGTCTGTACTAAAATGCCAGCAGCAAGCAGGAACCCGCGCATGGTTCCTAGACCGTATAGAAATGTTTCAACATTGTTTCCTGAAACACTTGTATCAGCTTACACCTCTGCTTATTTGAATTCCACTAAGAACAACAAATTGCCTGCACCTGTGAATATGAGCACATTGACTTTCAAAAACTTGTTAATACTCAACACCACAGGGGAAGAGAAACTGTGTGGACCGGTGCACATAGAAGCAGGGTCCGTTTTTACCTGTTATGAGAATCGAGAGACACTAGGTGGCGCTCCAGAGCAAGCAATGGGAGATGTCCCCTCTGCATACTGTAATCAGACATTTACAGCGTGTGTAGCAGGTAAACATAATGGAATTAATCCTACACTGACAATTTGTAAGTCATATTTTACAGTTCCTGACGTCATGGGAACCACGCCGCAGTCAACACATGTGTGGTTATGTGGCTACAATGTTTATTCCAATCTACCTGCGAGGTGGACCGGACGATGTGCCCCTGTCCTGCTGACAGATCATTCCTACATCGTAAGTGCACATCCTAGCAAAGTAAGACTGAGAAAAAGGTCTTTTGAGAGACATGACTCTATCTGGGGGACGGACGTTCCCAAAGACCACAAGCTATGGACTGATGGAGAGAAAGTTTTACTGGCCCTTTTTCCATGGGATGGGGTTGGTAAACTAATGTTACGCATGGAGACGGTGGATTACCGTTTTGGTTTGTTCGTGAATAACACCATAGCCGCCATAAAAGGAGTACAGGCAGAGCTGAGAGCGCTGAGACAAATGGAGCTTCAAGACAGACTGGTATTAGATCAACTCACAGCCTCCACAGGAGGAGTGTGCATAATAGTTGGAACATCATGTTGGAGGAGTAATCGAACAAGCAATAGCCAACCTCACTGCATTGAGAGATGCCATGGAGAAAGACAGCATAACAACTCAAGGACTGTTATCCTGGCTGTTCAGTGGGGGATGGTGGAATGTGCTGTTGAAAATGTTCACACCAGTAATTGCAGTTTTAAGTTTGCTGTGTTTGTGCATGATCTGTGTTTTACCATGTTTAAGGGCAATGATTACTAAAATGATTAGCCAGACATTTCTCAGTTTTACCATGCTTCTCCACCAGGAGAGAACTGGAGAGCTTTAAGTATCATGTATGAAGTCTCAGTTAAAACCACAGCTGTGACACGGCTGAGTGCTGATGTTATGATACAAAAGGTACACTGATAAGCTACAGTAGCCGTGCTGAGAACAAGAAGCACTGTTTTTTTTATTTCATTCTTCCTTTTCAGTTTTATTTTCACATTTTCCTCCTATGTTCATGCTTTAAATTTTATATTGTATACATTATGATTAAGATGCAAGCCTTACAGGTGATCGCCCATGTAACATCTTGGGGTCGGTTGGAATTTTTCCTCAGATACTGGGGTTTTCGCCCAACCTTGCTGTTTAAAGTAAGCATCGACTATTTAATCAAGTAATCAGTAGAGATGTAGTTTAATATGCATATGCTTTATTATGTTATTTTTCAGGTGCTAAAACGTCAAACAGGAGGAATATGTTAGAGTTATGTATTGACATTTTGAAAACTCGACCCTTCAGTTTCAGTTTTCATCTAGGTGCCAGGCTTTGTCAGCTTGGTCTGAACGGAATGTTGGAGTTAAATGTTGACAGTTATGCACCTGTGGGTTTTTAATTGCTGTTTGATCCTTGGTTGTGACATGACCTCTGCATAATACTGATAGGGCCACCGGAAGAATCTGAAGGAGTGAAGACTCTGACGCATGAGAGAAGTTGCCAATTGTTTTCATTTACTGTATCTTGTCTTTTTCCTCTATAAATAAAGCGACTTGTAATCTGAGCTTCGGAGACAAAAGGGAGGTTAAGGAGAAACCTGCTTCTCTCCCGCTTGCAACCGACAGCACAATCTTTGCAAGCTAAAAATCCATAAAAACTTGTCTTGTGTTTTATTTCGCTTTGAGTTGATCCTTCCTGGTAAAGAGCCGTTTGAGTGAAATAGTCTCAACAGTGACTTCTCGTAGGCTTTCCCACTTGACCATGGTAACCCTGGAAGAAGTTTTTAAGCGTTCAAAACCTACGTCCAGACATCCAAGCGATATTGGCCGGTTTAAGTGCGACTTCACGGACGCTAATCCACTCGACCATGGTAACCCTGGAACAAATGTTTGAGCGTTCAAAACCTACGTCCAGACATCCAGGCTCACAGACTAACCCCATAACAATAACACATTACTGGGTATGATTTTATTCACTAAAGGCCCTGTATTATAGCTTTCTTTAAAGCCTGGACCCACAGACTCACCCCATTACTATAACACTTTCATGGGCATGATCTTGGCCGGGTTAAGTGTGACTTCTCGTAGGTTTTCCCACTCGACCATGGTAACACTGGAACAAATATTTGAGCGTTCAAAACCTACGTCCAGACATCCAAGATCACAGATTATTCCCATAACAGTAACATATTACTGGGCATGATTTTATTTAGTAAAGACATGGGCCAACAAACTCACCCCATTATTACAACACTATTATGGGCATGATCTTGGTCGACTTAAGTGTGACTTCTCGTAGGCTTTCCCACTCGACCATGGTAACCCTGGAACAAATATTTGAGCGTTCAAAACCTACGTCCAGACATCCAGGCTCACAGATTAACCCCATAACAGCTACACATTATTGCGTATGACTTTATTCAGTAAAGGCCTGGGACCAGAAACTCAACCCATTACTATAACACTTTTATGGGCATGATCTTGGCAGGGTTAAGCGTGACTTGTCGTAGGCTTTCTTACTCAACAATGGTAACCCTGGAAAAAACTTTTAAGCATTCAAAGCCTACGTCCAGACATCCAAGCACACAGACTAACCCCTTAACAGTAACACATTACTGGGAATGATTTTATTCAGTAAAGGCCTGGGCCCACAGACTCACTCCATTACTATAACACTATTAGGAGCATGATCTTGGCCGGGTTAAGTGTGACTTCTCGTAGGCTTTCCCACTTGACCATGGTAACCCTGGAAGAAGTTTTTAAGCGTTCAAAACCTACGTCCAGACATCCAGGCGATATTGGCCGGTTTAAGTGCGACTTCTCGGATGCTAATCCACTCGACCATGGTAACCCTGGAACAAATGTTTGAGCGTTCAAAACCTACGTCCAGACATCCAGGCTCACAGACTAACCCCATAACAGTAACACATTACTGGGTATAATTTTATTCAGTAAAGACCATGTATTACAGTTTTTTTTTTTAAGGCCTGGGCCCACAAACTCACCCCATTACTATGACACTTTCATGGGCATGATCTTGGCCGGGTTAAGTGTGACTTCTCGTAGGTTTTCCCACTCGACCATGGTAACACTGGAACAAATATTTGAGCGTTCAAAACCTACGTCCAGACATCCAGGATCACAGACTAATCCCATAACAGTAACACATTACTGGGCATGATTTTATTCAGTAAAGGCCTGGGCTCTCAGACTCACCCTATTACTAAAACAGGTGTGATCTTGGCCGGGTTAAGTGTGACTTCTCGTAGGCTTTCTTACTCGACCATGGTAACCCTGGAAGAAACTTTTGAGCATTCAAAACCTACGTCCAGACATCCATGCACACAGACTAACCCCTTAACAGTAACACATTACTGGGAATGATTTTATTCAGTAAAGGCCTGGGCCCACAGACTCACTCCACTACTATAACACTATTATGGGCATGATCTTGGCGGATTAAGTGTGACTTCTTGTAGGCTTCCCCACTCGACCATGGTAACCCTTGAAGAAATTTTTAAGCGTTCAAAACCTAAATCCAGACATCCAGGCTCACAGACTAACCCAATAACAGTAACACATTACTGGGTATGATTTTATTCAGTAAAGGCCTGGGCCCACAAACTCACCCCATTATTACAACACTATTATGGGCATGATCTTGGATGGGTTAAGTGTGACTTCTCGTAGGCTTTCTTACTCGACCATGGTAACCCTGGAAGAAACTTTTAAGCGTTCAAAACCTACGTCCAGACATCCAGTCGATATTGGCTGGTTTAAGTGCGACTTCTCGGACGTTAATCCACTCGACCATGGTAACCCTGGAACAAATGTTTGAGCATTCAAAACCTACGTCCAGACATCCAGGCTCACAGACTAACCCCATAACAGTAACACATTACTGGGTATGATTTTATTCAGTAAAGGCCTGGGCCAACAGACTCACCACAAACTATAAAACTTTTATGGGAATTATCATGGCGGGTTAAGTGTGACCTCTCGTAGGCTTTCCCACTCGACCATGGTAACCCTGGAAGAAATTTTTAAGCGTTCAAAACCTACGTCCAGACATCCAGGCAATATTGGCCGGTTTAAGTGCGACTTCTCGGAGGCTAATCCACTCGACCATGGTAACCCTGGAACAAATGTTTGAGCATTCAAAACCTAAGTCCAAACATCCAGGTTCACAGACTAACCCCATAACAGTTACACATTACTGGGCATGAATTTACTCAGTAAAGGCCTGGGCCCACAAACTCACCCCATTACTACAAAACTTTTATGGGTATGATCTTGGCAGGGTTAAGTGTGACTTCTCGTAGGCTTTCCCACTCGACCATGGTAACCCTGGAAGAAATTTTTAAGCGTTCAAAACCTAAGTCCAGACATCTAGGCGCTTCATCCAGGCGATATTGGCGGTTTAAGTGCAACCTCTCGGGACGCTAATCCACTCGACCATGGTAACCCTGGAACAAATATTGAAAGCGTTCAAAACGTAAATCCAGACATCCAGGCTCACAGACTAACCCCATAACAGGAACACATTACTGGGCATGATTTTATTCACTAAAGGCCCTGTATTATAGCTTTCTTTAAAGCCTGGACCCACAGACTCACCCCATTACTATAACACTTTCATGGGCATGATCTTGGCGGGTTAAGTGTGACTTCTCGTAGGTTTTCCCACTCGACCATGGTAACACTGGAACAAATGTTTGAGCGTTCAAAACCTACGTCCAGACATCCAGGATCACAGATTAATCCCATAACAGTAACATATTGCTGGGCATGATTTTATTTAGTAAAGACATGGGCCAACAAACTCACCCCATTATTACAACACTATTATGGGCATGATCTTGGTCGACTTAAGTGTGACTTCTCGTAGGCTTTCCCACTCGACCATGGTAACCCTGGAACAAATATTTGAGCGTTCAAAACCTACGTCCAGACATCCAGGCTCACAGATTAACCCCATAACAGCTACACATTACTGCGTATGACTTCATTCAGTAAAGGCCTGGGACCAAAAACTCAACCCATTACTATAACTATTTTATGGGCATGATCTTGGCAGGGTTAAGCGTGACTTGTCGTAGGCTTTCTTACTCAACAATGGTAACCCTGGAAGAAACTTTTAAGCATTCAAAGCCTCCGTCCAGACATCCAAGCACACAGACAAACCCCTTAACAGTAACACATTACTGGGTGAGTTAATTCAGTAAAGGCCTGGGCCAACAGTCTCACCCCATTACTATAAAACTTTTATGGGAATGATCTTGGCCGGGTTAAGTGTGACTTCTCGTAGGCTTTCCCACTCGACCAGGGTAACCCTGGAAGAATTTTTTAGGTTTTCAAAGCCTAAATCTAGACATCCAGGCTCACAGACGCACCCCATAACAGCAACACATTACTGGGAATGATTTTATTCAGTAAAGGCCTGGGCCCACAGACTCACTCCATTACTATAACACTATTAGGGGCATGATCTTGGCCGGGTTAAGTGTGACTTCTCGTAGGCTTTCCCACTTGACCATGGTAACCCTGGAAGAAGTTTTTAAGCGTTCAAAACCTACGTCTAGACATCCAGGCGATATTGGTCGGTTTAAGTGCGACTTCTCGGACGCTAATCCACTCGACCATGGTAACCCTGGAACAAATGTTTGAGCGTTCAAAACCTACGTCCAGACATCCAGGCTCACAGACTAACCCCATAACAGTAACACATTACTGGGTATGATTTTATTCAGTAAAGACCATGTATTACAGTTTTCTTTAAGGCCTGGGCCACAAACTCACCCCATTATTACAACACTACTAAGGGCATGATCTTGGTCGACTTAAGTGTGACTTCTCGTAGGTTTTCCCACTCGACCATGGTAACCCTGGAACAAATATTGAAGCATTCAAAACCTAAATCCAGACATCCAGGCTCACAGACTAACCCCATAACAGTAACACATTACTGGGCATGATTTTATTTAGTAAAGGCCTGGGCCCACAGACTCACCCCATTACTATAAAGGCGTGACCTTGGCGGGTTAAGTGTGACTTCTCGTAGGCTTTCCCACTCGACCATGATATCCCTGGAAGAACATTTTTAAGCGTTCAAAACCAAAATCCAGACATCCAGGCTCACAGACTAACTTAATAACAGTAACACTTTACTGGGCATGATTTTATTCAGTAAAGACCATGTATTACAGTTTTCTTTAAGGCATGGGCCCACAAAATCATCCCATTACTATAACAATTTTATGGGCATGATCTTGACCAGGTTAAGCGTGACTTCTAGTAGGCTTTCCCACTAGACCATGGTCACCCTGGAAGAAATTTTTAAGCATTCAAAACCTAAATCTAGACATCCAGGCTCACAGATGAACCCCATAACAGTAAGACATTACTGGGCATGATTTTATTCAGTAAAGGCCTGGGCCCACAAACTCACCTCATTACTATAACACTATTATGTGCATGGTTTGGCCGGGTTAAGTGTGACTTCTCATAGGCTTTCCCACTCGACCATGGTAACCCTTGAAGAAATTTTTAACATTTCAAAAAAGTCCAGATATCCAGGCTCAAGACTAACCCCATAACAGGAACACATTACTGGGCATGATTTTATTCACTAAAGGCCCTGTATTACAGCTTTCCTTAAAGCCTGGACACTCAGACTCACCCCATTACTATAACACTTTCATGGGCATGATCTTGGCCAGGTTAAGTGTGAGTTCTCGTAGGTTTTCCCACTCGACCATGGCAACCCTGGAACAAATATTTGAGTGTTCAAAACCTACGTCCAGACACCCAGGATCACAGACTAATCCCATAACAGTAACACATTAATGGGCATGATTTTATTGAGTAAAGGGCTGGGCTTACAAACTCACCCCATTATTACAACACTATTATGGGTATGATCTTGGTCGACTTAAGTGTGACTTCTCGTAGGCTTTCCCACTCGACCATGGTAACCCTGGAACAAATATTTGAGCGTTCAAAACCTACGTCCAGACATCCAGGCTCACAGATTAACCCCATAACAGATACACATTACTGCGTATGACTCTATTCAGTAAAGGCCTGGGACCAGAAACTGAAGCCATTACTATAACACTATTACAGGCATGATCTTGGTCGACTTACGTGTGACTTCTCGTGTAGGCTTTCCCATTCGAACATGGTAACCCTGGAACAAATATTGAAGCATTCAAAACCTAAATCCAGACATCCAGGCTCTTTGTCCAGGGGATATTGGCCGGTTTAAGTGCAACCTCTCGGACGCTAATCAACCCGACCATGGTAACCTTGGAACAAATATTGAAGCGTTCAAAACCTAAATCCAGACATCCAGGCTCACAGACTAACCCCATAACAGGAACACGTTACTGGGCATGAATTTACTCAGTAAAGGCCTGGGCCCACAAACTCACCCCATTACTACAAAACTTTTATGTGTATGATCTTGGCAGGGTTAAGCGTGACTTCTCGTAGGCTTTCCCACTCGACCATGGTAACCCTGGAAGAAATTTTTAAGCGTTCAAAACCTACGTCCAGACATCCAGGCAATATTGGCGGTTTAAAAGCGACTTCTCGGAGGCTAATCCACTCGACCATGGTAACCCTGGAACAAATGTTTGAGCATTCAAAACCTAAGACCAAACATCCAGGTTCACAGACTAACCCCATAACAGTTACACATTACTGGGCATGAATTTACTCAGTAAAGGCCTGGGCCCACAAACTCACCCCATTACTACAAAACGTTTATGGGTATGATCTTGGCAGGGTTAAGTGTGACTTCTCGTAGGCTTTCCCACTCGACCATGGTAACCCTGGAAGAAATTTTTAAGCGTTCTAAACCACAGTCCAGACATCTAGGCGCTTCATCCAGTGATATTGGCGGTTTAAGTGCAACCTCTCGGGCGCTAATCCACTCGACCATGGTAACCCTGGAACAAATATTGAAGCGTTCAAAACGTAAATCCAGACATCCAGGATCACAGACTAACCCCATAACAGGAACACATTACTGGGCATGATTTTATTCACTAAAGGCCCTGTATTATAGCTTTCTTTAAAGCCTGGACCCACAGACTCATGCCATTACTATAACACTTTCATGGGCATGATCTTGGCCGGGTTAAGTGTGACTTCTCGTCGGTTTTCCCACTCGACCATGGTAAAGCTGGAACAAATATTTGAGCGTTCAAAACCTACGTCCAGACATCCAGGATCACAGATTAATCCCATAACAGTAACATATTACTGGGCATGATTTTATTTAGTAAAGACATGGGCCAACAAACTCACTCCATTATTACAACAATATTATGGGCATGATCTTGGTCGACTTAAGTGTGACTTCTCGTAGGCTTTGCCACTCGACCATGGTAACCCTGGAACAAATATTTGAGCGTTCAAAATCTACGTCCAGACATCCAGGCTCACAGATTAACCCCATAACAGCTACACATTACTGTGTATGACTTTATTCAGTAAAGGCCTGGGACCAGAAACTCAACCTATTACTATAACAGTTTTATGGGCATGATCTTGGCAGGGTTAAGTGTGACTTGTCGTAGGCTTTCTTACTCAACAATTTTAACCCTGGAAGAAACTTTTAAGCATTCAAAGCCTACGTCCAGACATCCAAGCACACAGACTAACCCCTTAACAGTAACACATTACTGGGCATGATTTTATTCAGTAAAGGCCTGGGCCAACAGTCTCACCCCATTACTATAAAACTTTTATGGGAATGATCTAGGCCGGGTTAAGTGTGACTTCTTGTAGGCTTTCCCACTCGACCATGGTAACCCTGGAAGAATTTTTTAAGCGTTCAAAGCCTAAATCTAGACATCCAGGCTCACAGACGCACCCCATAACAGTAACACATCACTGGGAATGATTTTATTCAGTAAAGGCCTGGGTCCACAGACTAACTCCATTACTATAACACTATTAGGGGCATGATCTTGGCCGGGTTAAGTGTGACTTCTCGTAGGCTTTCCCAATCGACCATGGTAACCCTGGAAGAAGTTTTTAAGCGTTCAAAACCTATGTCCAGACATCCAGGCGATATTGGCCGGTTTAAGTGCGACTTCTCGGACGCGTATCCACTTGACCATGGTAACCCTGGAACAAATGTTTGAGCATTCAGAACCTACGTCCAGACATCCAGGCTCACAGACTAACCCCATAACAGTAACACATTACTGGGTATGATTTTATTCAGTAAAGACAATGTATTACAGTTTTCTTTAAGGCCTGGGCCCACAAACTCACCCCATTACTATGACACTTTCACGGGCATGATCTTGGCCGGGTTAAGTGTGACTTCTCGTAGGTTTTCCCACTCGACCATGGTAACCCTGGAACAAATATTGAAGCGTTCAAAACCTAAATCCAGACATCCAGGCTCACAGACTAACCCCACAACAGTAACACATTACTGGGCATGACTTTATTCAGTAAAGGCCTGGGCTCTCAGACTCACCCTATTACTAAAACAGGTGTGATCTTGGCCGGGTTAAGTGTGACTTCTCGTAGGCTTTCTTACTCAACCATGGTAACCCTGGAAGAAACTTTTGAGCATTCAAAACCTACGTCCAGCCATCCAAGCACACAGACTAACCCCTTAACAGTAACACATTACTGGGCATGATTTTATTCAGTAAAGGCCTGGGCCCACAGACTCACTCCATTACTATAACACTATTATGGGCATGATCTTGGCCGGGTTAAGTGTGACTTCTCGTAGGCTTCCCCACTCGACCATGGTAACCCTTGAAGAAATTTTTAAGCGTTCAAAACCTAAATCCAGACATCCAGGCTCACAGACTAACCCAATAACAGTAACACATTACTGGGTATGATTTTATTCAGTAAATGCCTGGGCCCACAAACTCACCCCATTATTACAACACTATTATGGGCATGGTCTTGGCCGGGTTAAGTGTGACTTCTCGTAGGCTTTCTTACTCGACCATGGTAACCCTGGAAAAACTTTTAAGCGTTCAAAACCTACGTCCAGACATCCAGTCGATATTGGCTGGTTTAAGTTCGACTTCTCGGACGTTAATCCACTCGACCATGGTAACCCTGGAACAAATGTTTGAGCATTCAAAACCTACATCCAGACATCCAGGTTCACAGACTAACCCCATAACAGTAACACATTACTGGGCATGATTTTATTCAGTAAAGGCCTGGGCCCACAGACTCCCCCCTTCTACTATAACAGGCGTGATCTTGGCTGGGTTAAAAGTGACTTCTCGTAGGCTTTCCCACTCGACCATGTTAACCCTGGAAGAAATTTTTTAACGTATAAAACCTAAATCCAGACATCCAGGCTCACAGACTAACCCAATAACAGTAACACATTACTGGGCATGATTTTATTCAGTAAAGGCCTGGGCCCACAAACTCACCCCATTATTACAACGCTATTATGGGCATGATCTTGGCCGGGTTAAGTGTGACTTCTCGTAGGCTTTCCCATTCGACCATGGTAACCCTGGAAGAAGTTTTTAAGCGTTCAAAACCTACGTCCAGACATCCAGGCTCACAGACTAACCCCATAACAATAAGACATTACTGGGCATGATTTTATTCAGTAAAGGTCCTGTATTACAGTTTCCTTCAAGTCTTGGGCCCACAAACTCACTCCATTACTATAAAAGTATTAGGGGCATGATCTTGGCCGGGTTAAGTGTGACTTCTCGTAGGTTTTCCCACTCGACCATGGTAACCCTGGAACAAATATTGAAGCGTTCAAAACCTAAATCCAGACATCCAGGATCACAGATTAATCCCATAACAGTAACATATTACTGGGCATGATTTGATTTAGTAAAGACATGGGCCAACAAACTCACCCCATTATTACAACACTATTATGGGCATGATTTTGGTCGACTTAAGTGTGACTTCTCGTAAGCTTTCCCACTCGACCATGGTAACCCTGGAACAAATATTTGAGCGTTCAAAACCTACGTCCAGACATCCAGGCTCACAGATTAACCCCATAACAGCTACACATTACTGCGTATGACTTTGTTCAGTAAAGGCCTGGGACCAGAAACTCAACCCATTACTATAACACGTTTATGGGCATGATCTTGGCAAGGTTAAGCGTGACTTGTCGTAGGCTTTCTTACTCAACAATGGTAACCCTGGAAGAAACTTTTAAGCATTCAAAGCCTACGTCCAGACATCCAAGCACACAGACTCACCCCTTAACAGTAACACATTACTGGGCATGATTTTATTCAGTAAAGGCCTGGGCCAACAGTCTCACCCCATTACTATAAAACTTTTATGGGAATGATCTTGGCCGAATTAAGTGTGACTTCTCGTAGGCTTCCCCACTTGACCATGGTAACCCTGGAACAAATATTGAAGCGTTCAAAACCTAAATCCAGACATCCAGGCTCACAGACTAACCCCATAACAGTAACACATTACTGGGCATGATTTTATTCAGTAAAGGCCTGGGCTCTCAGACTCACCCTATTACTAAAACAGGTGTGATCTTGGCCGGGTTAAGTGTGACTTCTCGTAGGCTTTCTTACTCGACCATGGTAACCATGGAAGAAACTTTTGAGCATTCAAAACCTACGTCCAGACATCCAAGCACACAGACTAACCCCTTAACAATAACACATTACTGGGCATGATTTTATTCAGTAAAGGCCTGGGCCCACAAACTCACCACATTATTACAACACTATTATGGGCATGATCTTGGCCGGGTTAAGTGTGACTTCTCGTAGGCTTTCTTACTCGACCATGGTAACCCTGGAAGAAACTTTTAAGCGTTCAAAACCTACGTCCAGACATCCAGTCGATATTGGCTGGTTTAAGTGCGACTTCTCGGACGTTAATCCACTTGACCATGGTAACCCTGGAACAAATGTTTGAGCGTTCAAAACCTACGTCCAGACATCCAGGCTCACAGACTAACCCCATAACAGTAACACATTACTGGGTATGATTTTATTCAGTAAAGGCCTGGGCCAACAGACTCACCACAAACTATAAAACTTTTATGGGAATTATCTTGGCCGGGTTAAGTGTGACTTCTCGTAGGCTTTCCCACTCGACCATGATATCCCTGGAAGAACTTTTTAAGCGATCAAAACCAAAATCCAGACATCCAGGCTCACAGACTAACCCAATAACAGTAACACTTTACTGGGCATTATTTTATTCAGTAAAGACCATGTATTACAGTTTTCTTTAAGGCATGGGCCCACAAACTCATCCCATTACTATAACAATTTTATGGGCATGATCTTGGCCGGGTTAAGCGTGACTTCTCGTAGGCTTTCCCACTAGACCATGGTAACCCTGGAAGAAATTTTTAGGCATTCAAAACCTAAATCTAGACATCCAGGCTCACAGACAAACCCCATAACAGTAAGACATTACTGGGCATGATTTTATTCAGTAAAAGCCTGGGCCCACAAACTCACCCCATTACTATAACACTATTATGTGCATGATCTTGGCCGGGTTAAGTGTGACTTCTCATAGGCTTTCCCACTCGACCATGGTAACACTTGAAGAAATTTTTACATTTCAAAAACTACGTCCAGATAACCAGGCTCAAGACTAACCCCATAACAGGAACACATTACTGGGCATGATTTTATTCACTAAAGGCCCTGTATTACAGCTTTCCTTAAAGCCTGGACACTCAGACTCACCCCATTACTATAACACTTTCATGGGCATGATCTTGGCCAGGTTAAGTGTGACTTCTCGTAGGTTTTCCCACTCGACCATGGCAACCCTGGAACAAATATTTAAGCGTTCAAAACCTACGTCCAGACATCCAGGATCACAGACTAATCCCATAACAGTAACACATTAATGGGCATGATTTTATTGAGTAAAGGCCTGGGCCCACAGACTCACTCCATTACTATAACACTATTATGGGCATGATCTTGGCCGGGTTAAGTGTGACTTCTCGTAGGCTTTCTTACTCGACCATGGTAACCCTGGAAAAACTTTTAAGCGTTCAAAACCTACGTCCAGACATCCAGTCGATATCGGCTGGTTTAAGAGCGACTTCTCAGAAGTTAATCCACTCGACCATGGTAACCCTGGAACAAATGTTTGAGCGTTCAAAACCTACGTCCAGACATCCAGGCTTACAGACTAACCCCATAACAGTAACACATTACTGGGTATGATTTTATTCAGTAAAGGCCTAGGCCAACAGACTCACCACAAACTATAAAACTTTTATGGTAATTATCATGGCCGGGGTAAGTGTGACCTCTCGTAGGCTTTCCCACTCGACCATGGTAACCCTGGAAGAAATTTTTAAGCGTTCAAAACCTACGTCCAGACATCCAGGCAATATTGGTTTAAGTGCAACTTCTCGGAGGCTAATACACTCGACCATGGTAACCCTGGAACAAATGTTTGAGCATTCAAAACCTAAGTCCAAACATCCAGGTTCACAGACTAACCCCATAACAGTTACACATTACTGGGCATGAATTTTACTCAGTAAAGGCCTGGGCCACAAACTCACCCCATTACTACAAAACTTTTATGGGTATGATCTTGGCAGGGTTAAGCGTGACTTCTCGTAAGCTTTCCCACTCGACCATGGTAACCCTGGAAGAAATTTTTAAGCGTTCAAAACCTAAGTCCAGACATCTAGGCGCTTCATCCAGGCGATATTGGCCGGTTTAAGTGCAACCTCTCGGACGCTAATCCACTCGACCATGGTAACACTGGAACAAATATTTGAGCGTTCAAAACCTACGTTCAGACATCCAGGATCACAAATTAATCCCATAACAGTAACATATTACTGGGCATGATTTTATTTAGTAAAGACATGGGCCAACAAACTCACCCCATTATTACAACACTATTATGGGCATGATCTTGGTCGACTTAAGTGTGACTTCTCGTAGGCTTTCCAACTCGACCATGGTAACCCTGGAACAAATATTTGAGCGTTCAAAACCTACGTCCAGACATCCAGGCTCACAGATTAACCCCATAACAGCTACACATTACTGCGTATGACTTTATTCAGTAAAGGCCTGGGACCAGAAACTCAACCCATTACTATAACACGTTTATGGGCATGATCTTGGCAAGGTTAAGCGTGACTTGTCGTAGGCTTTCTTACTCAACAATGGTAACCCTGGAAGAAACTTTTACGCATTCAAAGCCGACGTCCAGACATCCAAGCACACAGACTCAGCCCTTAACAGTAGCACATTACTGGGCATGATTTTATTCAGTAAAGACCTGGGCCAACAGTCTCACCCCATTACTATAAAACTTTTATGGGAATGATCTTGGCGGGTTAAGTGTGACTTCTCTTAAGCTTTCCCACTCGACCATGGTAACCCTGGAAGAATTTTTTAAGCGTTCAAAGCCTAAATCTAGACATCCAGGCTCACAGACGCACCCCATAACAGTAACACATTACTGGGAATGATTTTATTCAGTAAAGGCCTGGGCCCACAGACTCACTCCATTACTATAACACTATTAGGGGCATGATCTTGGCGGGTTAAGTGTGACTTCTCGTAGGCTTTCCCACTTGACCATGGTAACCCTGGAAGAAGTTTTTAAGCGTTCAAAACCTACGTCCAGACATCCAGGCGATATTGGCCGGTTTAAGTGCGACTTCTCGGACGCTAATCCACTGGACCATAGTAACCCTGGAACAAATGTTTGAGCGTTCAAAACCTACGTCCAGACATCCAGGCTCACAGACTAACCCCATAACAGTAACACATTACTGGGTATGATTTTATTCAGTAAAGACCATGTATTACAGTTTTCTTTAAGGCCTGGGCCACAAACTCACCCCATTACTATGACACTTTCATGGGCATGATCTTGGGCGGGTTAAGTGTAACTTCTCGTGAGTTTTCCCACTCGACCATGGTAACCCTGGAACAAATATTGAAGCGTTCAAAACCTAAATCCAGACATCCAGGCTCACAGACTAACCCCATAACAGTAACACATTACTGGGCATGATTTTATTCAGTAAAGGCCTGGGCTCTCACACTCACCCTATTACTAAAACAGGTGTGATCTTGGCGGGTTAAGTGTGACTTCTCGTAGGCTTCCCCACTCGACCATGGTAACCCTGGAAGAAATTTTTAAGCGTTCAAAACCTAAATCCAGACATCCAGGCTCACAGACTAACCCGATAACAGTAACACATTAATGGGTTTGATTTTATTCAGTAAAGGCCTGGGCCCACAAACTCACCCCATTATTACAACACTATTATGGGCATGATCTTGGCCGGGTTAAGTGTGACTTCTCGTAGGCTTTCTTACTCGACCATGGTAACCCTGGAAAAACTTTTAAGCGTTCAAAACCTAAATCCAGACATCCAAGTTCACAGACTAACCCCACAACAATTACACATTACTGGGCATGATTTTACTCAGTAAAGGCCCTGTATTACAGTTTTCTTTAAGGCCTGGGCCCACAAACTCAACCCATTACTATAATACTTTTATGGGCATGATCTTGGCAGGGTTAAGCATGACTTGTCGTAGGCTTTCCCACTCAACCATGGTAACCCTGGAACAAATATTGAAGCATTCAAAACCTAAATCCAGACATCCAGGCTCACAGACTAACCCCATAACAGTAACACATTACTGGGCATGATTTTATTCAGTAAAGGCCTGGACCTACAGACTCACCCCATTACTATAACAGGCGTGATCTTGGCTGGGTTAAGTGTGACTTCTCGTAGGTTTTCCCACTCGACCACGGTAACCCTGGAACAAATATTGAAGCATTCAAAACCTAAATCCAGACATCCAGGCTCACAGACTAACCCCATAACAGTAACACATTACTGGGCATGATTTTATTCACTAAAGGCCCTGTATTACAGTTTTCTTTAAGGCCTGGGCCCACAAACTCACCCCATTACTATGACAATTGCATGGGCATGATTTTGGCCGGGTTAAGTGTGACTTCTCGTAGGTTTTCCCACTCGACCATGGTAACCCTGGAAGAAATATTAAAGCATTCAAATCTAAATCCAGACATCCAGGCTCACAGACTAACCCCATAACAGTTACACATTACTGTGCATGATTTTATTCACTAAAGGCCCTGTATTACAGCTTTCTTTAAAGCCTGGACCCACAGACTCACCCCATTACTATAACATTTTCATGGGCATGATCTTGGCTGAGTTAAGTGTGACTTCTCGTAGGTTTTCCCACTCGACCATGGTAACCCTAGAACAAATATTTGAGCGTTCAAAACCTACGTCCAGACATCCAGGATCACAGACTAATCCCATAACAGTAACACATTACTGGGCATGATTTTATTCAGTAAAGGCCTGGGCCCACAAATTCACCCCATTATTACAACACTATTATGGGCATGATCTTGGTCGACTTAAGTCTGACTTCTCGTAGGCTTTCCCACTCGACCATGGTAACCCTGGAAGAAACTTTTAAGCATTCAAAACCTACGTCCAGACATCCAAGCACACAGACTAACGCCTTAACAGTAACACATTACTGGGCATGATTTTATTGAGTAAAGGCCTGGGCCCACAGACTCACTCCATTACTATAACACTATTAGGGGCATGATCTTGGACGGGTTAAGTGTGACTTCTCTTAAGCTTTCCCATTCGACCATGCTAACCCTGGAAGAAATATTGAAGCATTCAAAACCTAAATCCAGACATCCAGGCTCACAGACTAACCCCATAACAGTTACACATTACAGGGCATGATTTTATTCAGTAAAGGTCTGGACCCACAGACTCACTCCATTACTACAACACTATTATGGGCATGATCTTGGCCGGGTTAAGTGTGACTTCTCGTATGCTTTCCCACTCGACCATGGTAACCCTGGAAGAAATATTGAAGCATTCAAAACCTAAATCCAGACATCCAGGCTCACAGACTAACCCAATAACAGTTACACATTACTGGGCATGACTTTATTCAGTAAAGGCCTGAGCCCAAAGACTCACCCCATTACTATAACACTATTATGGGCATGATCTTGGCCGGGTTAAGTGTGACTTCTCGTAGGCTTCCCCACTCGACCATGGTAACCCTTGAAGCAATTTTCAAGCGTTCAAAACCTATGTCCAGACATCCAGGCTCACAGACCAACCAAATAACAGTAACACATTACTGGGCATGATTTTATTCAGTAAAGGCCTGGGCCCACAAACTAACCCTATTATTACAACACTATTATGGACATGATCTTGGCCGGGTTAAGTGTGACTTCTCGTAGGCTTTCTTACTCGACCATGGCAACCCTGGAAGAAACTTTTGAGCATTCAAAACCTACGTCCAGACATCCAAGCACACAGACTAACCCCTTAACAATAAAACATTACTGGGCATGATTTTATTCAGTAAAGGCCTGGGCCCACAGACTCACTCCATTACTATAACACTATTAGGGGCATGATCTTGGCCGGGTTAAGTGTGACTTCTCGTAGGCTTTCCCACTTGACCATGGTAACCCTGGAAGAAGTTTTTAAGCGTTCAAAACCCACGTCCAGACATCCAGGCGATATTGGCCGGTTTAAGTGCGACTTCTCGGACGCTAATCCACTCGACCATGGTAACCCTGGAACAAATGTTTGAGCGTTCAAAACCTACGTCCAGACATCCAGGCTCACAGACTAACCCCATAACAGTTACACATTACTGGGCATGAATTTACTCAGTAAAGGCCTGGGCCCACAAACTCACCCCATTACTATAACACTTTTATGGGCATGATCTTGGCCGGGTTAAGTGTGACTTCTCGTAGGCTTCCCCACTCGACCATGGTAACCCTTGAAGAAATTTTTAAGCGTTCAAAACCTAAATCCAGACATCCAGGCTCACAGACTAACCCAATAACAGCAACACATTACTGGGTATGATTTTATTCAGTAAAGGCCTGGACCGACAAACTCACCCCATTATTACAACACTATTATGGGCATGATCTTGGCCGGGTTAAGTGTGACTTCTCGTAGGCTTTCTTACTCGACCATGGTAACCCTGGAAGAAACTTTTAAGCGTTCAAAACCTACGTCCAGACATTCAGTCGATATTGGCTGGTTTAAGTGCGACTTCTCGGACGTTAATCCACTCGACCATGGTTACCCTGGAACAAATGTTTGAGCATTCAAAACCTACGTCCAGACATCCAGGCTCACAGACTAACCCCATAACAGTAACACATTACTGGGTATGATTTTATTCATTAAAGGCCTGGGCCAACAGACTCACCACAAACTATAAAACTTTTATGGGAATTATCATGGCCGGGTTAAGAGTGACCTCTCGTAGGCTTTCCCACTCGACCATGGTAACACTGGAAGAAATTTTGAAGCGTTCAAAACCTACGTCCAGACATCCAGGCAATATTGGCCGGTTTAAGTGCGACTTCTCAGAGGCTAATCCACTCGACCATGGTAACCCTGGAACAAATGTTTGAGCATTCAAAACCTAAGTCCAAACATCCAGGTTCACAGACTAACCCCATAACAGTTACACATTACTGGGCATGAATTTACTCAGTAAAGGCCTGGGCCCACAAACTCACCCCATTACTACAAAACACTTATGGGTATGATCTTGGCAGGGTTAAGCGTGACTTCTCGTAGGCTTTCCCACTCGACCATGGTAACCCTGGAAGAAATTTTTAAGCGTTCAAAACCTAAGTCCAGACATCTAGGCGCTTCATCCAGGCGATGTTGGCCGGTTTAAGTGCAACCTCTCGGACGCTAATCCACTCGACCATGGTAACCCTGGAACAAATATTGAAGCGTTCAAAACGTAAATCCAGACATCCAGGCTCACAGACTAACCCCATAACAGGAACACATTACTGGGCATGATTTTATTCAGTAAAGGCCTGGGCTCTCAGACTCACCCTATTACTAAAACAGGTGTGATCTTGGCGGGTTAAGTGTGACTTCTCGTAGGCTTTCTTACTCGACCATGGTAACCCTGGAAGAAACTTTTGAGCATTCAAAACCTACGTCCAGACATCCAAGCACACAGACTAACCCCCAACAATAACACATTACTGGGCATGATTTTATTCAGTAAAGGCCTGGGCCCACAGATTCACTCCATTACTATAACACTATTATGGGCATGATCTTGGCCGGGTTAAGTGTGACTTCTCGTAGGCTTACCCACTCGACCATGGTAACCCTTGAAGAAATTTTTAAGCGTTCAAAACCTAAATCCAGACATCCAGGCTCACAGACTAACCCAATAACAGTAACACATTACTGGGTTTGATTTTATTCAGTAAAGGCCTGGGCCCACAAACTCACCCCATTATTACAACACTATTATGGGCATGATCTTGGCCGGGTTAAGTGTGACTTCTCATAGGCTTTCTTACTCGACCATGGTAACCCTGGAAAAACTTTTAAGCGTTCAAAACCTACGTCCAGACATCCAGTCGATATTGGCTGGTTTAAGTGCGACTTCTCAGACGTTAATCCACTCGACCATGGTAACCCTGGAACAAATGTTTGAGCATTCAAAACCTACGTCCAGACATCCAGGCTCACAGACTAACCCCATAACAGCTACACATTGCGTATGACTTTATTCAGTAAAGGCCTGGGACCAGAAACTCAACCCATTACTATAACACTTTTATGGGCATGATTTTGGCAGCGTTAAGTGTGACTTCTCGTAGGCTTTCTTACTCGACCATGGTAACCCTGGAAGAAATTTTTAAGCGTTCCAAACCTAAGTCCAGACATCCAGGCGATATTGGCCAGTTTAAGTGCGACTTCTCGGACGTTAATCCACTCGACCATGGTAACCCTGGAACAAATATTTGAACGTTCAAAACCTACGTCCAGACATCCAGGCTCACAGACTAACCCCATAACAGTAACACATTACTGGGCATGATTTTATTCAGTAAGGGCCCTGTATTACAGTTTTCTTTAAGGCCTGGGCCCACAATTTCACCCCATTACTATAAAACTGTAATGGGCATGATCTTGACAGGGTTAAGACTGACTTCTCGTAGGCTTTCCCAATCGACCATAGTAACCCTGGAAGAAATTTTTAGCGTTCAAAACCTAAGTCGAGACATCCAGGCGCTTCATCAAGCCGATATTGGCGAGTTAGGTGCGACTTCTCGGACAACTTTTTCACTTGATCCCTACCAAACTGAATGAAATTTTTAAGCATTCAAAACCTAATTCCAGATATCCAGGCGCTTCAATCAGGTGATCTTGTCCGGGTTAAGTGTGTCTTCTCGAATACTTTCCCACTCGACCATGGTAACCCTGAGAGAAATTTTTAAGTCCAGACTTCCAGGCGCTTCATCCAGGCGATATTGGCGGGTTAAGTGCGACTTCTCAGACGCTTTCCCATTCAACCATGGTAAACCTGGAGGAAATTTTTAAGTCCACACATCCAAGCGCTTCATCCAGGCAATATCCCAGCAAGCTAACAGTTGTTTGTTGACTCACTAGTATGTTTATCAGTATCAGTGTGTGTGAGGCCCGAGAGCTACAGATCTCCATCCTGTAGATGGAGGAGAACACAACAACCTTCTCATGTTAAACCCAACTAAAACCGTTTCCTGTTCTGTTCTCATTGTACAGTATGTGCCGTGTTTCAGTGTCTGAGTCTCTTAACTTGTGATGTGTCTGCTTCTCTTTGTAGGACACGTAGTGTTCATGTCTTCAAAATCTTCTTGGTTAGCCACATGCCCCTCGTGATTTCGCTGATGAAGCTATTTCCAGAAAATGGTCACCTGTCCAGAGAAGAGAGGCGTTTTATCTCCTGTCCAGAACCGTGCACACATGATCACTGAAGAGGAAGTGGAAAGTCAACCAATCAAAATGAGCTTCACTGTAAATAAATGAACCTAATGGAGTACTACTAAAGCTGATTTAGATGAATCATTGATAGTTCATGCTGTTTTAGCATCTCAGAAATATCCACCTTGATTTTTTCTCATTTATTTTTTAAACATAGGAATAACTTTCATACGTTAGCTTCATATTTTACATGTTAGCTCAGTTTGAATAAAATCATGCTTGATTTAAATCATCCGTCATCCTTGGCCCCATTTCACTCTATAATATGAAGGTCAAATGATTACGAATGATTTAAGAACAAATTAATATAAAAAAAACTGAAAGACAACACAAGTATATGTTTGATCTCTTGAAGAAGCACACACACACACATATATACACTCTCACTCTCACACACACACACACACAGGTTGCTACAACATACATTTTTATTTTATGTATGTTTGTATAAATGGTAAATAAACTGTTTAATAAGAATAATATTAGTAGAATTTTTTTCCAGGGTTAAAAAACACATGGTTGACTCTTTATACAGGGTCACATGATTGATTCAGTACATCCTCAAAACGACATTCAATCAAAAATGGGTGACCCTGATGAACTTAAAGCCTGATTAATTATACAGTTGTGGCCAAAAGTTTTGAGAATGACACAAATATTAGTTTTCACAAAGTTTGCTGCTAAACTGCTTTTAGATCTTTGTTTCAGTTGTTTCTGTGATGTACTGAAGTGTAATTACAAGCACTTCATACGTTTCAAAGGCTTTTATCGACAATTACATGGCATTTATGCAAAGAGTCATTATTTGCTGTGTTGGCCCTTCTTTTCAGGACCTCTGCAAATTCGACTGAGCATGCTCTCAATCAACTTCTGGGCCAAATCCTGACTGATAGCAACCCATTCTTTCATAATCACTTCTTGGAGTTTGTCATAAGTAGTGGGTTTTGTTTGTCCACCCGCCTCTTGAGGATTGACCACAAGTTCTCAATGGGATTAAGATCTGGGGAGTTTCCAGGCCATGGAGCCAAAATTTCAACGTTTTGGTCCCTGAGCCACTTAGTTATCACTTTTGCCTTATTGGCACAGTGCTCCATCGTGCTGAAAAATGCATTGTTCTTCACCAAACTGTTGTTGGATTGTTGGAAGAAGTTGCTGTTGGAGGGTGGTTTGGTACCGTTCTTTATTCATGGCTGTATTTTTGGGCAAAATTGTGAGTGAGCCCACTCCCTTGGATGAGAAGCAACCTCTCACATGAATGGTCTGAGGATGCTTTACTGTTGGCATGACACAGGACTGATGGTAGCGCTCACCTTTTCTTCTCCGGACAAGCCTTTTTCCAGATGCCCCAAACAATCGGAAAGGGGCTTCATCGGAGAATATGACTTTGCCCCAGTCCTCAGCAGTCCATTCACCATACTTTTTGCAAAAGATCAGTCTTCCCTGATGTTTTTTTGGAGAAGTGAATTCTTTGCTGTCCTTCTTGACACCAGGCCATCTTCCAAAAGTCTTGGCCTCACTGTGCGTGTAGATGCGCTCACACCTGCCTGCTGCCATTCCTGAGAAAGCTCTGCACTGGTGGCACTCCGATCCTGCAGCTGAATTCTCTTTAGGAGACGATCCTGGCGCTTGCTGGACTTTCTTGTACGCCCTAAAGCCTTCTTATCAAGAATTGAACCTCTTTCCTTGAAGTTCTTGATGAGTCTATAAATTGTTGATTTAGGTGCAATCTTAGTAGCCACAATATCCTTGCCTGTGAAGCCATTTTTATGCAAGCATCACCCTCCTTTTAACATGTCAAGTCCGTCATTCTAACCAAATCAGCCTGACATAATGATCTCAGCCTTGTGCTCCTCAACATTCTCACCTGAGTTAACAAGACGTTTACTGAAATGATCTCAGCAGGTCGTTTAATGACAGCAATGAAATGCAGTGGAAAGTTTTTTTCAGGTTTAAGTTCATTTTCATGGCAAAGAAGGACTATGCAATCCATCTGATCACTCTTCATAACATTCTGGAGTATATGCAAATTGCTATTACAAAAACTTAAGCAGCAACTTTTCCAATTTCCAATATTTATGTAATTCTCAAAACCTTTGGCCACAACTGTACATATACTGTTGATACACATTTCTTTCATAAACTCCAATTTTCTATTAATACACAATTGCAAACCTTTCCAAAACAATCTTGAGTAAATGAGAAAAGAAAGATGCTAAATAGTTTTCTTTTGTTTACCAAAGTTGACAGCTATACGAAATGTTAAGCTTAAATATTTCCAAATGTAATAAATTCTATAAAGTAGTTTGTAAGACACTTCCTTCATTTTGATACATTTATTTGGCAGTATTCATTCTTTAACACAAGAGATATAACCAAATAAAGAAGAGCAAAGGACACAGAACAAAGAGCATTTGTTCAAATCGTATTAATTAATATATTGTTGTCTTAAAACAAAGACAGTTTTTCAAATGTGCACACTTTTGGAAAAAAATGCTAATTCTCCTGGTTTCACAGGTGATTGGATTTTCTGAGGAAATCCTGTATCGACAACAATTACCCATTGAAATGAACTAATTTACTTGCATCTTACTAAAAGAATACCTCCTTTGAGCCAACGATAAAATAAAGATCTGTTTTTAAATACTATGCCCTTGTTATTTCATATGAAATAGTTGTGGGGTGAAAAATGGTGAAAAGAGCTTGTCTGTGAAAACCGGCCAATTTAGCAGGAATTTTGTCAACAGAAAAATTATGTTCCAATAAAAAAATCTATGCTTCCAAGAAAATTAAATATATCATTAGGGAAGGCATTCCGAGTATTTTAATAAGAAATTATGATTAAAATAAATAAAACTAATGTATCACTGTATCAAATGCTTGATATTTTCAGTAATATCTTATATTTTTTTCTTTAAACATTCACTTTCAAGCAGGTTTACTCACAGGTTTGATGGCGCACCGAAGATACTGAAAGCTGATTGGCCTCCTGACAGTGATCGGTTAAATACGCGGGAAAATAGCGCGTTCAGTTTAGTCAGAGATCATAGTAACTTCTCTGATTTATATAGTAATTTATACATTTATTAATAAATCTCGCTATTTAATAATGAAAAGTGCATAAGATTCAACGCTTCCGATAAAAGCGCGCGCTCGCGCTGTTGTACTCACGCCGCGCGACGTCACGCGCGCACCATGTCACGTGAACTATAGTTTCTATGGCGACGCGTGTTATGACGTGAATTCTACACATAAACACTCAAACCCATCGATATCTGTTTGTTGAGAGACGAGAGCGATTTCAGAGACTTTCGGAGATTATTTCCTGACACTGTGATTTTCGACACAGTTCAGAGCGAGAGAGACTTTTATTTTAGGAGATCGGAGGATATTTCCTTTGAGTACAGTTTGAAGGAAGTTTTTATTCTCTTCTTATCTCTCTTCTTATTTATTTCTCTTTATTTCTCTCATTCTTTCTCTCTTTCGTTCTTTCTTTCTTTCTTTCTTCAACTAATTAATTTTTTTTTATTTATTTACTGTATTTCGTGGAGTTTGGAGAGATTGTCAGCCGCTCTTATGAGTGAAAGACAAGGTGAGCGTTTTGTTTGTTATTGCTATGTTATGGTATGATGTTGTACAATGTTTGACTGAATTAATGTGAAGATATGCCTTTGATTTTCTATTCAAGAGCAAATAGAAGTAAAAGCAATTGGTGCTTGGTTATGATAAAGGTTGCTAATAGAGGCTGTAAGTGTCTGATGTGTGAAATATTGCAGCCTCGGGCCGCTCCAGATCCAGGAGTGCTGCTGTCTCTCAGGCGGCTGCTCAGGAGGTTGGGAGACGCGGTTGTGGTGACGACGCTCAGGAACCGCTGACCAACCCAAACCTGCCTCTGAGCCAAGAGCTGCCTGGGTACATCGCTCCTCTGCCGTCAGAGTTGGCCGTTTCTGTGTCCGTGTCTCATGGGAAGAGGAAGCGGCAGAGCGGCAGCCAGGAGGATGAGGGTCCGTCCCCTCATACAGAAGAGCTGCCAAAGCGCTCCCGCAGAGGTCAGAGTGCACTGAGATTAAACACCTCACCACTCACTAAGCGAGTCGTCACTGAAGGCGTTACAGTAAGGTCCAGTTTAAAGAGGTTTCTTGTGATCTTGTGTGTTGCAGAAGCGTATGTCAAGGGCCCATTGCTGGGGCGAGGTGGATTCGGCTCGGTGTATGCTGCGACCCGCAGGTCTGACGGACTGCCAGTAAGACTTCCTCTCACCTCCCTCGTTAGAAATGTTGCCGTCAGTGGCGTGGTCTGTGATAATTAGTCAGCGTGGTCTTCATCTGTCTACAGGTTGCCATCAAGCACGTCTGTAAAAGAGGAACACCGAGACTGAGAGTCGTGAGTTCAGAGTGAATCTGTTGCTCTGCTTGCTCTGATTGAGCGCTGGATATAACGCAGCGTTCGTCCTGCAGGAAGGTCAGGATCAGCTGCCGCTGGAGGTGGCGTTGATGAGTCTGGTCAATTCGGCTCCTGCCTGCCCCAACGTCCTGCAGCTGCTGGAGTGGTTAGACTTTCCCAGACGCTACACCTTGATCCTGGAGCGTCCCGTTCCTTGCCAAGATCTGGACACTTTCTGCAAGCAGAACGGACGCCTGGAGGAGAGTCTGGCCAAGAAAGTGCTGCTGCAGCTGGTCACGGCGCTGAAACACTGCGAGAGCAGCGGAGTCCTGCACCGGGACGTCAAACCGGAGAACCTGCTGATCTCCACAGAGTCACCACGACATCAAGCTGCTGGACTTTGGCTGTGGAGATCTGCTGAAAGACTCGGCCTACAGACACTTTGCAGGTGGGTTTGATCTCACTGCGGTGATCTGTGTTTGTTTGTGGAGCCTCTTCAGGTGACGTCTGGGGTCTTGTTGTGTCTCTCAGGCACTCTTCAGTACGCCCCTCCTGAGTGGTTTTGGCGGCAGCGCTATCACGCCCAGGACCGGCTACGGTTTTGGTCGGTCGGGGTGGCGCTCTACAACATCTTGTGCGGCTGTTTCCCCTTCAGAGGCACGTTGAGGTCACCTCCAGAAGCAGACTGCGCTTCCTAGAGAACTGTCCACAGGCAAGAGACAGAGGTCACGTCCAGATCCAGGTGAAGCGTGTGCTTCTGTCTTCCTGAACACTGTGTTGTGTGTAACAGAGTGCCGTCAGCTGATTGGCTGGTGTCTCAGTGCATCGGCGTCAGACCGGCCCACTTTAGAGGACATTGAGTGCCACCCCTGGTTACACTGAGCAGGTGGCCAGAGACACACACTTATCTGACTCACAGCAGTCACGGCTAGATTGTCTCGTTAGGATCAGACTAGATTAATGCTTCTGATTGTTTGTATAGGGTGAGCAGGAGTGACACAGGAAGTGCAGGGAGCGGCTTCCTGGTCGCCTCCAGAAAGAGCAGAGGATCATGGGCTGATGGTGAAGGGTTCGGATCCTCTGCTCCAGTCGGTGAAGATCTCTGTGTGGATGCTGCAGGAGTCTGAACACACAGCAGCAGCTGAAACCACCCACAGATCAATATGTGTAGCTTCTCCACAATAAAGTGTAAATATGTATATAACAGGAGTTGTACATCTCGCTGTATCACAGTAGTATTACTTTTTTTTGTAATCAGGACAGGAAAAAAGGACCAAAAATAAGAAAGAAATCAGAAGAAAAATCTCTTAGTGATTCAAATTAATAGAAGGGGATGCATAGAATGTAAATTGCAAAAACAAATATATAAATAAAGCCATTTTTATGCTTAAAGGAAAAGTTTACCCAAAAATAAAAATTCTAAAAAATAATGGTGACCCAAAACCATTGTTCCATACTTTTTCAAAATATCCTCCTTTGTGTTCAGGAGAACAAAGAAATTCATACAAGTTTGGAACTACTTGAGGATGAGTAAATGATAACAAAATCTTACTTGTTGGGTTAAATTCCTTTAAACAGTAATATTTTCGTTTGCCTTACCGTGGTGCTTTAACTGTGGCAGTGGGGCTGCACAATTTATCTGTGCAAATTATCAGGGTAAAGAAATTAACCAAATAAATAGAAATAAACAAACTAAAATATTTAGTTCAATACGTCCTGCAACTGGTTTTGCACATACAGTAGAATACAAATTGCCTAGAAAGACATATTTTAACAGTTATTTATATTATTTAACAGAAATTACTTGATTTATAGTTACAACATAAATTAGTCATTTCAGGCTCACTGATTCAAAGAAAACTAATTTTCTGGTTGACCAGAAGCTGAATACAAAGTATTTATTCAGTAAATAATAATCAGTGAACCATATTCCTTTTAACATACCTACAAACATTGAGTTAGACAACATTTGACAGTCCACTTTAGGCATTCCACGATCAGTAAGCAACTTTTCAGCTACATGTCATTAGAGTTTTAGTAAACTGTCTGTTTAATAACCTCTCATTAGTTAATAGATGGCAAGTATTAAGGTATTAAACATATTCTTAATAAAACAGAGAAATATATGCTATTAATAGCTGTAAAATTAGCCCATTTTGTTTCAATATAGGATTGCGGAAATGAGTACAACCTAGATTTAATTCAACAAGGTGTGATATTTTAGTACTTAATATGTCCTCCATAACTCTATGTATACAGTGTACTGCTCTGACGCTTCTTGGCACTGAATGTAAAATTTTATTACAAACTGTTACATCTGTCCTGTTTAACTCCTTCTTAAACGACCTGGTCTTTAATGGGGAGAGTTTCTGGTTTGGGAGAGTTGAGGTTTTGTATTATATCACACAGTGGTTGATAAAGCCTAACTCTCTCACGCCTTCAGCTCTCATACGTCCCTACAGAAGAGCTTTACTACCCTGAAGTTCACTGTGGAAACCAGACACTTCTCACTGTATGCCTCCTCTTGTGACACCAGAACATTTTAGATGCTGTCAGATCTGAAATGATTAACTTGGTCTCATGAGACTAGAGCATGGATTCCCAGAAGCCCTCACTTACTTAAGCCAAGGGTCTTTGAAAAGGAGTTTATTGTGCTTTGGCCGCAGTGGATAGTTTGGGTGCGGACAAACAACCATGCATGGTGCTATTTTAAGATGTACAGTCACTCTTCTCATAGCGTTTACTGGCTCTGAGACGCTTTCTTACAAATGATTATTTCGGGGGCTTTTACAAGTCCATTGTTTTTGAATTTTTGAAAATGTTGCAGTATTTTTACATTGAAAACAAGAATTTGGTATTCCTTTTGCATTATTGTCCTCTTATAAGTTAAAAATAAATACCCTGGCAGTGTTCACTGTTCCAACAAAAACTACAAAAAAATTAAAACCTGACGTTAACTTCAGGCCAGGTGTGTGTGCCCGATGAAACCACCTATATCCCAGCAAGCTAACAGTTGTTTGTTGACTCACTAGTATGTTTATCAGTATCAGTGTGTGTGAGGCCCGAGAGCTACAGATCTCCATCCTGTAGATGGAGGAGAACACAACCTTCTCATGTTGAACCCAACAAAACCCGTTTCCTGTTCTGTTCTCATTGTACAGTATGTGCCGTGTTTCAGTGTCTGAGTCTCTTAACTTGTGATGTGTCTGCTTCTCTTTGTAGGACTCGTAGTGTTCATGTCTTCAGAAGCTTCTTGGTGAGCCACATGCCCCTCGTGATCTCGCTGATGAAGGGATTTCCAGACAATGGTCACCTGTCCAGAGAAGAGAGGCGTTTCATCTCCTGTCCAGAACCGTGCACACATGATCACTGAAGAGGAAGTGGAAAGTCAACCAATCAAAATGAGCTTCACTGTAAATAAATGAACCTAATGGAGTACTACTAAAGCTGATTTAGATGAATCATTGATAGTTCATGCTGTTTTAGCATCTCAGAAATATCCACCTTGATTTTTTTCTCATTTATTTTTTAAACATAGGAATAACTTTCATACGTTAGCTTCATATTTTACATGTTAGCTCAGTTTGAATAAAATCATGCTTGATTTAAATCATCCGTCATCCTTGGTCCCATGTTTTCACTCTATAATATAAAGGTCAAATGATTACGAATGATTTAAGAACAAATTAATATAAAAAAACTGAAAGACAACACAAGTATATGTTTGATATCTTGAAGCAACACACACACACACACACACACACACACACACACACACACACACATATATACACTCTCACTCTCACACACACACACACACAGGTTGCTACAACATACATTTTTATTTTATGTATGTTTGTATAAATGGTAAATAAACTGTTTAATAAGAATAATATTAGTAGATTTTTTTCCAGGGTTAAAAACACATGGTTGACTCTTTATACAGGGTCACATGATTGATTCAGTACATCCTCAAAACGACATTCAATCAAAAATGGGTGACCCTGATGAACTTAAAGCCTGATTAATTATACAGTTGTGGCCAAAAGTTTTGAGAATGACACAAATATTAGTTTTCACAAAGTTTGCTGCTAAACTGCTTTTAGATCTTTGTTTCAGTTGTTTCTGTGATGTACTGACGTGTAATTACAAGCACTTCATACGTTTCAAAGGCTTTTATCGACAATTACATGGCATTTATGCAAAGAGTCATTATTTGCTGTGTTGGCCCTTCTTTTTCAGGACTTCTGCAATTCGACTGAGCATGCTCTCAATCAACTTCTGGGCCAAATCCTGACTGATAGCAACCCATTCTTTCATAATCACTTCTTGGAGTTTGTCATAAGTAGTGGGTTTTTGTTTGTCCACCCGCCTCTTGAGGATTGACCACAAGTTCTCAATGGGATTAAGATCTGGGAGTTTCAGGCCATGGAGCCAAAATTTCAACGTTTTGGTCCCTGAGCCACTTAGTTATCACTTTTGCCTTATTGGCACAGTGCTCCATCGTGCTGAAAAATGCATTGTTCTTCACCAAACTGTTGTTGGATTGTTGGAAGAAGTTGCTGTTGGAGGGTGGTTTGGTACCGTTCTTTATTCATGGCTGTATTTTTGGGCAAAATTGTGAGTGAGCCCACTCCCTTGGATGAGAAGCAACCTCTCACATGAATGGTCTGAGGATGCTTTACTGTTGGCATGACACAGGACTGATGGTAGCGCTCACCTTTTCTTCTCCGGACAAGCCTTTTCCAGATGCCCCAAACAATCGGAAAGGGGCTTCATCGGAGAATATGACTTTGCCCCAGTCCTCAGCAGTCCATTCACCATACTTTTTGCAAAAGATCAGTCTTCCCTGATGTTTTTGGAGAGAAGTGAATTCTTTGCTGTCCTTCTTGACACCAGGCCATCTTCAAAAGTCTTGGCCTCACTGTGCGTGTAGATGCGCTCACACCTGCCTGCTGCCATTCCTGAGAAAGCTCTGCACTGGTGGCACTCCGATCCTGCAGCTGAATTCTCTTTAGGAGACGATCCTGGCGCTTGCTGGACTTTCTTGTACGCCCTAAAGCCTTCTTATCAAGAATTGAACCTCTTTCCTTGAAGTTCTTGATGAGTCTATAAATTGTTGATTTAGGTGCAATCTTAGTAGCCACAATATCCTTGCCTGTGAAGCCATTTTTATGCAAGCATCACCCTCCTTTTAACATGTCAAGTCCGTCATTCTAACCAAATCAGCCTGACATAATGATCTCTCAGCCTTGTGCTCCTCAACATTCTCACCTGAGTTAACAAGACGTTTACTGAAATGATCTCAGCAGGTCGTTTAATGACAGCAATGAAATGCAGTGGAAAGTTTTTTTCAGGTTTAAGTTCATTTTCATGGCAAAGAAGGACTATGCAATCCATCTGATCACTCTTCATAACATTCTGGAGTATATGCAAATTGCTATTACAAAAACTTAAGCAGCAACTTTTCCAATTTCCAATATTTATGTAATTCTCAAAACCTTTGGCCACAACTGTACATATACTGTTGATACACATTTCTTTCATAAACTCCAATTTTCTATTAATACACAATTGCAAACCTTTCCAAAACAATCTTGAGTAAATGAGAAAAGAAAGATGCTAAATAGTTTTCTTTTGTTTACCAAAGTTGACAGCTATACGAAATGTTAAGCTTAAATATTTCCAAATGTAATAAATTCTATAAAGTAGTTTGTAAGACACTTCCTTCATTTTGATACATTTATTTGGCAGTATTCATTCTTTAACACAAGAGATATAACCAAATAAAGAAGAGCAAAGGACACAGAACAAAGAGCATTTGTTCAAATCGTATTAATTAATATATTGTTGTCTTAAAACAAAGACACACTTTTGGAAAAAAATGCTAATTCTCCTGGTTTCACAGGTGATTGGATTTTCTGAGGAAATCCTGTAT
The DNA here is from genome assembly GCF_018831695.1 of Puntigrus tetrazona. Classification (NCBI taxonomy): domain Eukaryota; kingdom Metazoa; phylum Chordata; class Actinopteri; order Cypriniformes; family Cyprinidae; genus Puntigrus; species Puntigrus tetrazona. The sequence continues at coordinate 44,094 of NW_025048663.1, forward strand.
CGACAACAATTACCCATTGAAATGAACTAATTTACTTGCATCTTACTAAAAGAATACCTCCTTTGAGCCAACGATAAAATAAAGATCTGTTTTTAAATACTATGCCCTTGTTATTTCATATGAAATAGTTGTGGGGTGAAAAATGGTGAAAAGAGCTTGTCTGTGAAAACCGGCCAATTTAGCAGGAATTTTGTCAACAGAAAAATTATGTTCCAATAAAAAATCTATGCTTCCAAGAAAATTAAATATATCATTAGGGAAGGCATTCGAGTATTTTAATAAGAAATTATGATTAAAATAAATAAAACTAATGTATCACTGTATCAAATGCTTGATATTTTCAGTAATATCTTATATTTTTTCTTTAAACATTCACTTTCAAGCAGGTTTACTCACAGGTTTGATGGCCTTTCGAAGATACTGAAAGCTGATTGGCCTCCTGACAGTGATCGGTTAAATACTGGCGGGAAAATAGCGCGTTCAGTTTAGTCAGAGATCATAGTAACTTCTCTGATTTATATAGTAATTTATACATTTATTAATAAATCTCGCTATTTAATAATGAAAAGTGCATAAGATTCAGCGCTTCCGATAAAAGCGTGCGCTTTCGCGCTGTTGTACTCACGCGCGCGACGTCACGCGCGCACCATGTACGTGAACTATAGTTTCTATGGCGGCGCGTGTTATGGCGTGAATTCTACACATAAACACTCAAACCCATCGATATCTGTTTTTGTTGAGAGACGAGGCGATTTCAGAGACTTTGGAGATTATTTCCTGACACTGTGATTTTCGACACAGTTCAGAGCGAGAGAGACTTTTATTTTAGGAGATCGGAGGATATTTCCTTTGAGTACAGTTTGAAGGAAGTTTTTTTATTCTCTTCTTATCTCTCTTCTTATTTATTTCTCTTTATTTCTCTCATTCTTTCTCTCTTTCGTTCTTTCTTTCTTTCTTTCTTCAACTAATTAATTTTTTTATTTATTTACTGTATTTCGTGGAGTTTGGAGAGATTGTCAGCCGCTCTTATGAGTGAAAGACAAGGTGAGCGTTTTGTTTGTTATTGCTATGTTATGGTATGATGTTGTACAATGTTTGACTGAATTAATGTGAAGATATGCCTTTGATTTTCTATTCAAGAGCAAATAGAAGTAAAAGCAATTGGTGCTTGGTTATGATAAAGGTTGCTAATAGAGGCTGTAAGTGTCTGATGTGTGAAATATTGCAGCCTCGGGCCGCTCCAGATCCAGGAGTGCTGCTGTCTCTCAGGCGGCTGCTCAGGAGGTTGGGAGAGCGCGGTTGTGGTGACGACGCTCAGGAACCGCTGACCAACCCAAACCTGCCTCTGAGCCAAGAGCTGCCTGGGTACATCGCTCCTCTGCCGTCAGAGTTGGCCGTTTCTGTGTCCGTGTCTCACGGGAAGAGGAAGCGGCAGAGCGGCAGCCAGGAGGATGAGGGTCCGTCCCCCTCATACAGAAGAGCTGCCAAACGCTCCCGCAGAGGTCAGAGTGCACTGAGATTAAACACCTCACCACTCACTAAACGAGTCGTCACTGAAGACGTTACAGTAAGGTCCAGTTTAAAGAGGTTTCTTGTGATCTTGTGTGTTGCAAAGCGTATGTCAAGGGCCCATTGCTGGGGCGAGGTGGATTCGGCTCGGTGTATGCTGCGACCCGCAGGTCTGACGGACTGCCAGTAAGACTTCCTCTCACCTCCTCGTTAGAAATGTTGCCGTCAGTGGCGTGGTCTGTGATAATTAGTCAGCGTGGTCTTCATCTGTCTACAGGTTGCCATCAAGCACGTCTGTAAAGAGGAACACCGAGACTGAGAGTCGTGAGTTCAGAGTGAATCTGTTGCTCTGCTTGCTCTGATTGAGCGCTGGATATAACGCAGCGTTCGTCCTGCAGGAAGGTCAGGATCAGCTGCCGCTGGAGGTGGCGTTGATGAGTCTGGTCAATTCGGCTCCTGCCTGCCCCAACGTCCTGCAGCTGCTGGAGTGGTTAGACTTTCCCAGGCGCTACACCTTGATCCTGGAGCGTCCCGTTCCTTGCCAAGATCTGGACACTTTCTGCAAGCAGAGCGGACGCCTGGAGGAGAGTCTGGCCAAGAAAGTGCTGCTGCAGCTGGTCACGGCGCTGAAACACTGCGAGCCATGAGTCCTGCACCGGGGCGTCAAACCGGAGAACCTGCTGATCTCCACAGAGTCACCCACGACATCAAGCTGCTGGACTTTGGCTGTGGAGATCTGCTGAAAGACTCGGCCTACAGACACTTTGCAGGTGGGTTTGATCTCACTGCGGTGATCTGTGTTTGTTTGTGGAGCCTCTTCAGGTGACGTCTGGGGTCTTGTTGTGTCTCTCAGGCACTCTTCAGTACACCCCTCCTGAGTGGTTTTGGCGGCAGCGCTATCACGCAGGACCGGCTACGGGTTTGGTCGGTCGAGGTGACGCTCTACAACATCTTGTGCGGCTGTTTCCCCTTCAGAGGCACGTTGAGGTCACCTCCAGAAGCAGACTGCGCTTCCCTAGAGAACTGTCCACAGGCAAGAGACAGAGGTCACGTCCAGATCCAGGTGAAGCGTGTGCTTCTGTCTTCCTGAACACTGTGTTGTGTGTAACAGAGTGCCGTCAGCTGATTGGCTGGTGTCTCAGTGCATCGGCGTCAGACCGGCCCACTTTAGAGGACATTGAGTGCCACCCCTGGTTACACTGAGCAGGTGGCCAGAGACACACACTTATCTGACTCACAGCAGTCACGGCTAGATTGTCTCGTTAGGATCAGACTAGATTAATGCTTCTGATTGTTTGTATAGGGTGAGCAGGGTGACACAGGAAGTGCAGGGAGCGGCTTCCTGGTCGCCTCCAGAAAGAGCAGAGGATCATGGGCTGATGGTGAAGGGTTCGGATCCTCTGCTCCAGTCGGTGAAGATCTCTGTGTGGATGCTGCAGGAGTCTGAACACACAGCAGCAGCTGAAACCACCCACAGATCAATATGTGTAGCTTCTCCACAATAAAGTGTAAATATGTATATAACAGGAGTTGTACATCTCGCTGTATCACAGTAGTATTACTTTTTTTTGTAATCAGGACAGGAAAAAGGACCAAAAATAAGAAAGAAATCAGAAGAAAAATCTCTTAGTGATTCAAATTAATAGAAGGGGATGCATAGAATGTAAATTGCAAAAACAAATATATAAATAAAGCCATTTTATGCTGCTAAAGGAAAAGTTTACCCAAAAATAAAAATTCTAAAAAATAATGGTGACCCAAAACCATTGTTCCATACTTTTTCAAAATATCCTCCTTTGTGTTCGGGAGAACAAAGAAATTCATACAAGTTTGGAACTACTTGAGGATGAGTAAATGATAACAAAATCTTACTTGTTGGGTTAAATTCCTTTAAACAGTAATATTTTCGTTTGCCTTACCGTGGTGCTTTAACTGTGGCAGTGGGGCTGCACAATTTATCTGTGCAAATTATCAGGGTAAAGAAATTAACCAAATAAATAGAAATAAACAAACTAAAATATTTAGTTCAATACGTCCTGCAACTGGTTTTGCACATACAGTAGAATACAAATTGCCTAGAAAGACATATTTTAACAGTTATTTATATTATTTAACAGAAATTACTTGATTTATAGTTACAACATAAATTAGTCATTTCAGGCTCACTGATTCAAAGAAAACTAATTTTCTGGTTGACCAGAAGCTGAATACAAAGTATTTATTCAGTAAATAATAATCAGTGAACCATATTCCTTTTAACATACCTACAAACATTGAGTTAGACAACATTTGACAGTCCACTTTAGGCATTCCACGATCAGTAAGCAACTTTTCAGCTACATGTCATTAGAGTTTTAGTAAACTGTCTGTTTAATAACCTCTTATTAGTTAATAGATGGCAAGTATTAAGGTATTAAACATATTCTTAATAAAACAGAGAAATATATGCTATTAATAGCTGTAAAATTAGCCCATTTTGTTTCAATATAGGATTGCGGAAATGAGTACAACCTAGATTTAATTCAACAAGGTGTGATATTTTAGTACTTAATATGTCCTCCATAACTCTATGTATACAGTGTACTGCTCTGACGCTTCTTGGCACTGAATGTAAAATTTTATTACAAACTGTTACATCTGTCCTGTTTAACTCCTTCTTAAACGACCTGGTCTTTAATGGGGAGAGTTTCTGGGTTTGGGGAGAGTTGAGGTTTTGTATTATATCACACAGTGGTTGATAAAGCCTAACTCTCTCACGCCTTCAGCTCTCATACGTCCCTACAGAAGAGCTTTACTACCCTGAAGTTCACTGTGGAAACCAGACACTTCTCACTGTATGCCTCCTCTTGTGACACCAGAACATTTTAGATGCTGTCAGATCTGAAATGATTAACTTGGTCTCATGAGACTAGAGCATGGATTCCCAGAAGCCCTCACTTACTTAAGCCAAGGGTCTTTGAAAAGGAGTTTATTGTGCTTTGGCCGCAGTGGATAGTTTGGGTGCGGACAAACAACCATGCATGGTGCTATTTTAAGATGTACAGTCACTCTTCTCATAGCGTTTACTGGCTCTGAGACGCTTTCTTACAAATGATTATTTCGGGGCTTTTACAAGTCCATTGTTTTGAATTTTTGAAAATGTTGCAGTATTTTTACATTGAAAACAAGAATTTGGTATTCCTTTTGCATTATTGTCCTCTTATAAGTTAAAAAATAAATACCCTGGCAGTGTTCACTGTTCCAACAAAAAACTACAAAAAAATTAAAACCTGACGTTAACTTCAGGCCAGGTGTGTGTGCCCGATGAAACCACCTATATCCCAGCAAGCTAACAGTTGTTTGTTGACTCACTAGTATGTTTATCAGTATCAGTGTGTGTGAGGCCCGAGAGCTACAGATCTCCATCCTGTAGATGGAGGAGAACACAACCTTCTCATGTTGAACCCAACAAAAACCGTTTCCTGTTCTGTTCTCATTGTACAGTATGTGCCGTGTTTCAGTGTCTGAGTCTCTTAACTTGTGATGTGTCTGCTTCTCTTTGTAGGACTCGTAGTGTTCATGTCTTCAGAAGCTTCTTGGTGAGCCACATGCCCCTCGTGATCTCGCTGATGAAGGGATTTCCAGACAATGGTCACCTGTCCAGAGAGAGGCGTTTCATCTCCTGTCCAGAACCGTGCACACATGATCACTGAAGAGGAAGTGGAAAGTCAACCAATCAAAATGAGCTTCACTGTAAATAAATGAACCTAATGGAGTACTACTAAAGCTGATTTAGATGAATCATTGATAGTTCATGCTGTTTTAGCATCTCAGAAATATCCACCTTGATTTTTTCTCATTTATTTTTTAAACATAGGAATAACTTTCACGTTAGCTTCATATTTTACATGTTAGCTCAGTTTGAATAAAATCATGCTTGATTTAAATCATCCGTCATCCTTGGTCCCATGTTTTCACTCTATAATATAAAGGTCAAATGATTACGAATGATTTAAGAACAAATTAATATAAAAAAACTGAAAGACAACACAAGTATATGTTTGATATCTTGAAAGCAGCACACACACACACACACACACACACACACACACACACACACACATATATACACTCTCTCTCTCACACACACACACACAGGTTGCTACAACATACATTTTTATTTTATGTATGTTTGTATAAATGGTAAATAAACTGTTTAATAAGAATAATATTAGTAGATTTTTTTTTCCAGGGTTAAAAAAACACATGGTTGACTCTTTATACAGGGTCACATGATTGATTCAGTACATCCTCAAAACGACATTCAATCAAAATGGGTGACCCTGATGAACTTAAGCCTGATTAATTATACAGTTGTGGCCAAAAGTTTTGAAAATGACAAATATTAGTTTTCACAAAGTTTGCTGCTAAACTGCTTTTAGATCTTTGTTTCAGTTGTTTCTGTGATGTACTGAAGTGTAATTACAAGCACTTCATACGTTTCAAAGGCTTTTATCGACAATTACATGGCATTTATGCAAAGAGTCATTATTTGCTGTGTTGGCCCTTCTTTTTCAGGACCTCTGCAATTCGACTGAGCATGCTCTCAATCAACTTCTGGGCCAAATCCTGACTGATAGCAACCCATTCTTTCATAATCACTTCTTGGAGTTTGTCATAAGTAGTGGGTTTTGTTTGTCCACCCGCCTCTTGAGGATTGACCACAAGTTCTCAATGGGATTAAGATCTGGGAGTTTCAGGCCATGGAGCCAAAATTTCAACGTTTTGGTCCCTGAGCCATAGTTATCACTTTTGCCTTATTGGCACAGTGCTCCATCGTGCTGAAAAATGCATTGTTCTTCACCAAACTGTTGTTGGATTGTTGGAAGAAGTTGCTGTTGGAGGGTGTTTTGGTACCGTTCTTTATTCATGGCTGTATTTTTGGGCAAAATTGTGAGTGAGGCCCACTCCCTTGGATGAGAAGCAACCTCTCACATGAATGGTCTGAGGATGCTTTACTGTTGGCATGACACAGGACTGATGGTAGCGCTCACCTTTTCTTCTCCGGACAAGCCTTTTCCAGATGCCCCAAACAATCGGAAAGGGGCTTCATCGGAGAATATGACTTTGCCCCAGTCCTCAGCAGTCCATTCACCATACTTTTTGCAAAAGATCAGTCTTCCTGATGTTTTTGGAGAGAAGTGAATTCTTTGCTGTCCTTCTTGACACCAGGCCATCTTCCAAAAGTCTTGGCCTCACTGTGCGTGTAGATGCGCTCACACCTGCCTGCTGCCATTCCTGAGAAAGCTCTGCACTGGTGGCACTCCGATCCTGCAGCTGAATTCTCTTTAGGAGACGATCCTGGCGCTTGCTGGACTTTCTTGTACGCCCTGAAGCCTTCTTAATAAGAATTGAACCTCTTTCCTTGAAGTTCTTGATGAGTCTATAAATTGTTGATTTAGGTGCAATCTTAGTAGCCACAATATCCTTGCCTGTGAAGCCATTTTTATGCAAGCATCACCCTCCTTTTAACATGTCAAGTCCGTCATTCTAACCAAATCAGCCTGACATAATGATCTCCAGCCTTGTGCTCCTCAACATTCTCACCTGAGTTAACAAGACGTTTACTGAAATGATCTCAGCAGGTCGTTTAATGACAGCAATGAAATGCAGTGGAAAGTTTTTTTCAGGTTTAAGTTCATTTTCATGGCAAAGAAGGACTATGCAATCCATCTGATCACTCTTCATAACATTCTGGAGTATATGCAAATTGCTATTACAAAAACTTAAGCAGCAACTTTTCCAATTTCCAATATTTATGTAATTCTCAAAACCTTTGGCCACAACTGTACATATACTGTTGATACACATTTCTTTCATAAACTCCAATTTTCTATTAATACACAATTGCAAACCTTTCCAAAACAATCTTGAGTAAATGAGAAAAGAAAGATGCTAAATAGTTTTCTTTTGTTTACCAAAGTTGACAGCTATACGAAATGTTAAAGCTTAAATATTTCCAAATGTAATAAATTCTATAAAGTAGTTTGTAAGACACTTCCTTCATTTTGATACATTTATTTGGCAGTATTCATTCTTTAACACAAGAGATATAACCAAATAAAGAAGAGCAAAGGACACAGAACAAAGAGCATTTGTTCAAATCGTATTAATTAATATATTGTTGTCTTAAAACAAAGACAGTTTTCAAATGTGCACACTTTTGGAAAAAAATGCTAATTCTCCTGGTTTCACAGGTGATTGGATTTTCTGAGGAAATCCTGTATCGACAACAATTACCCATTGAAATGAACTAATTTACTTGCATCTTACTAAAAGAATACCTCCTTTGAGCCAGCGATAAAATAAAGATCTGTTTTTAAATACTATGCCCTTGTTATTTCATATGAAATAGTTGTGGGGTGAAAAATGGTGAAAAAAGAGCTTGTCTGTGAAAACCGGCCAATTTAGCAGGAATTTTGTCAACAGAAAAATTATGTTCCAAATAAAAAATCTATGCTTCCAAGAAAATTAAATATATCATTAGGGAAGGCATTCCGAGTATTTTAATAAGAAATTATGATTAAAATAAATAAAACTAATGTATCACTGTATCAAATGCTTGATATTTTCAGTAATATCTTATATTTTTCTTTAAACATTCACTTTCAAGCAGGTTTACTCACAGGTTTGATGGCGCACGAAGATACTGAAAGCTGATTGGCCTCCTGACAGTGATCGGTTAAATACGGCGGGAAAATAGCGCGTTCAGTTTAGTCAGAGATCATAGTAACTTCTCTGATTTATATAGTAATTTATACATTTATTAATAAATCTCGCTATTTAATAATGAAAAGTGCATAAGATTCAGCGCTTCCGATAAAAGCGTGCGCTCGGCGCTGTTGTACTCTCACGCACGCGACGTCACGCGCACCATGTCACGTGAACTATAGTTTCTATGGCGACGCGTGTTATGGCGTGAATTCTACACATAAACACTCAAACCCATCGATATCTGTTTGTTGAGAGACGAGCGATTTCAGAGACTTTCGGAGATTATTTCCTGACACTGTGATTTTCGACACAGTTCAGAGCGAGAGAGACTTTTATTTTAGGAGATCGGAGGATATTTCCTTTGAGTACAGTTTGAAGGAAGTTTTTTTATTCTCTTCTTATCTCTCTTCTTATTTATTTCTCTTTATTTCTCTCATTCTTTCTCTCTTTCGTTCTTTCTTTCTTTCTTTCTTCAACTAATTAATTTTTTTTTATTTATTTACTGTATTTCGTAGAGTTTGGAGAGATTGTCAGCCGCTCTTATGAGTGAAAGACAAGGTGAGCGTTTTGTTTGTTATTGCTATGTTATGGTATGATGTTGTACAATGTTTGACTGAATTAATGTGAAGATATGCCTTTGATTTTCTATTCAAGAGCAAATAGAAGTAAAAGCAATTGGTGCTTGGTTATGATAAAGGTTGCTAATAGAGGCTGTAAGTGTCTGATGTGTGAAATATTGCAGCCTCGGGCCGCTCCAGATCCAGGAGTGCTGCTGTCTCTCAGGCGGCTGCTCAGGAGGTTGGGAGGCGCGGTTGTGGTGGCGACGCTCAGGAACCGCTGACCAACCCAAACCTGCCTCTGAGCCAAGAGCTGCCTGGGTACATCGCTCCTCTGCCGTCAGAGTTGGCCGTTTCTGTGTCCGTGTCTCACGGGAAGAGGAAGCGGCAGAGCGGCAGCCAGGAGGATGAGGTCCGTCCCCTCATACAGAAGAGCTGCCAAGCGCTCCGCAGAGGTCAGAGTGCACTGAGATTAAACACCTCACCACTCACTAAGCGCAGTCGTCACTGAAGAGCGTTACAGTAAGGTCCAGTTTAAAGAGGTTTCTTGTGATCTTGTGTGTTGCAGAAGCGTATGTCAAGGGCCCATTGCTGGGGCGAGGTGGATTCGGCTCGGTGTATGCTGCGACCCGCAGGTCTGACGGACTGCCAGTAAGACTTCCTCTCACCTCCTCGTTAGAAATGTTGCCGTCAGTGGCGTGGTCTGTGATAATTAGTCAGCGTGGTCTTCATCTGTCTACAGGTTGCCATCAAGCACGTCTGTAAAGAGGAACACCGAGACTGAGAGTCGTGAGTTCAGAGTGAATCTGTTGCTCTGCTTGCTCTGATTGAGCGCTGGATATAACGCAGCGTTCGTCCTGCAGGAAGGTCAGGATCAGCTGCCGCTGGAGGTGGCGTTGATGAGTCTGGTCAATTCGGCTCCTGCCTGCCCCAACGTCCTGCAGCTGCTGGAGTGGTTAGACTTTCCCAGGCGCTACACCTTGATCCTGGGCGTCCCGTTCCTTGCCAAGATCTGGACACTTTCTGCAAGCAGAACGGACGCCTGGAGGAGAGTCTGGCCAAGAAAGTGCTGCTGCAGCTGGTCACGGCGCTGAAACACTGCGAGCCGCGAGTCCTGCACCGGGGCGTCAAACCGGAGAACCTGCTGATCTCCACAGAGTCACCACGACATCAAGCTGCTGGACTTTGGCTGTGGAGATCTGCTGAAAGACTCGGCCTACAGACACTTTGCAGGTGGGTTTGATCTCACTGCACGTGATCTGTGTTTGTTTGTGGAGCCTCTTCAGGTGACGTCTGGGGTCTTGTTGTGTCTCTCAGGCACTCTTCAGTACGCCCCTCCTGAGTGGTTTCGGCGGCAGCGCTATCACGCAGGACCGGCTACGGTTTGGTCGGTCGGGGTGACGCTCTACAACATCTTGTGCGGCTGTTTCCCCTTCAGAGGCACGTTGAGGTCACCTCCAGAAGCAGACTGCGCTTCCCTAGAGAACTGTCCACAGGCAAGAGACAGAGGTCACGTCCAGATCCAGGTGAAGCGTGTGCTTCTGTCTTCCTGAACACTGTGTTGTGTGTAACAGAGTGCCGTCAGCTGATTGGCTGGTGTCTCAGTGCATCGGCGTCAGACCGCCCACTTTAGAGGACATTGAGTGCCACCCCTGGTTACACTGAGCAGGTGGCCAGAGACACACACTTATCTGACTCACAGCAGTCACGGCTAGATTGTCTCGTTAGGATCAGACTAGATTAATGCTTCTGATTGTTTGTATAGGGTGAGCAGGAGTGACACAGGAAGTGCAGGAGCGGCTTCCTGGTCGCCTCCAGAAAGAGCAGAGGATCATGGGCTGATGGTGAAGGGTTCGGATCCTCTGCTCCAGTCGGTGAAGATCTCTGTGTGGATGCTGCAGGAGTCTGAACACACAGCAGCAGCTGAAACCACCCACAGATCAATATGTGTAGCTTCTCCACAATAAAGTGTAAATATGTATATAACAGGAGTTGTACATCTCTCGCTGTATCACAGTAGTATTACTTTTTTTGTAATCAGGACAGGAAAAAGGACCAAAAATAAGAAAGAAATCAGAAGAAAAATCTCTTAGTGATTCAAATTAATAGAAGGATGCATAGAATGTAAATTGCAAAAACAAATATATAAATAAAGCCATTTTTATGCTTAAAGGAAAAGTTTACCCAAAAATAAAAATTCTAAAAAAATAATGGTGACCCAAAACCATTGTTCCATACTTTTTTCAAAATATCCTCCTTTGTGTTCGGGAGAACAAAGAAATTCATACAAGTTTAGAACTACTTGAGGATGAGTAAATGATAACAAAATCTTACTTGTTGGGTTAAATTCCTTTAAACAGTAATATTTTCGTTTGCCTTACCGTGGTGCTTTAACTGTGGCAGTGGGGCTGCACAATTTATCTGTGCAAATTATCAGGGTAAAGAAATTAACCAAATAAATAGAAATAAACAAACTAAAATATTTAGTTCAATACGTCCTGCAACTGGTTTTGCACATACAGTAGAATACAAATTGCCTAGAAAGACATATTTTAACAGTTATTTATATTATTTAACAGAAATTACTTGATTTATAGTTACAACATAAATTAGTCATTTCAGGCTCACTGATTCAAAGAAAACTAATTTTCTGGTTGACCAGAAGCTGAATACAAAGTATTTATTCAGTAAATAATAATCAGTGAACCATATTCCTTTTAACATACCTACAAACATTGAGTTAGACAACATTTGACAGTCCACTTTAGGCATTCCACGATCAGTAAGCAACTTTTCAGCTACATGTCATTAGAGTTTTAGTAAACTGTCTGTTTAATAACCTCTTATTAGTTAATAGATGGCAAGTATTAAGGTATTAAACATATTCTTAATAAAACAGAGAAATATATGCTATTAATAGCTGTAAAATTAGCCCATTTTGTTTCAATATAGGATTACGGAAATGAGTACAACCTAGATTTAATTCAACAAGGTGTGATATTTTAGTACTTAATATGTCCTCCATAACTCTATGTATACAGTGTACTGCTCTGGCGCTTCTTGGCACTGAATGTAAAATTTTATTACAAACTGTTACATCTGTCTGTTTAACTCCTTCTTAAACGACCTGGTCTTTAATGGGGAGAGTTTCTGGTTTGGGGAGAGTTGAGGTTTTGTATTATATCACACAGTGGTTGATAAAGCCCCTAACTCTCTCACGCCTTCAGCTCTCATGCACGTCCCTACAGAAGAGCTTTACTACCCTGAAGTTCACTGTGGAAACCAGACACTTCTCACTGTATGCCTCCTCTTGTGACACCAGAACATTTTAGATGCTGTCAGATCTGAAATGATTAACAGTCTCATGAGACTAGAGCATGGATTCCCAGAAGCCCTCACTTACTTAAGCCAAGGGTCTTTGAAAAGGAGTTTATTGTGCTTTGGCGCAGTGGATAGTTTGGGTGCGGACAAACAACCATGCATGGTGCTATTTTAAGATGTACAGTCACTCTTCTCATAGCGTTTACTGGCTCTGAGGACGCTTTCTTACAAATGATTATTTCGGGGGCTTTTTACAAGTCCATTGTTTTTGAATTTTTGAAAATGTTGCAGTATTTTTACATTGAAAACAAGAATTTGGTATTCCTTTTGCATTATTGTCCTCTTATAAGTTAAAAATAAATACCCTGGCAGTGTTCACTGTTCCAACAAAAACTACAAAAAAATTAAAACCTGACGTTAACTTCAGGCCAGGTGTGTGTGCCCGATGAAACCACCTATATCCCAGCAAGCTAACAGTTGTTTGTTGACTCACTAGTATGTTTATCAGTATCAGTGTGTGTGAGGCCCGAGGCTACAGATCTCCATCCTGTAGATGGAGGAGAACACAACCTTCTCATGTTGAACCCAGCAAAAACCGTTTCCTGTTCTGTTCTCATTGTACAGTATGTGCCGTGTTTCAGTGTCTGAGTCTCTTAACTTGTGATGTATCTGCTTCTCTTTGTAGGACTCGTAGTGTTCATGTCTTCAGAAGCTTCTTGGTGAGCCACATGCCCCTCGTTGATCTCGCTGATGAAGGGATTTCAGACAATGGTCACCTGTCCAGAGAGAGAGCGTTTCATCTCCTGTCCAGAACCGTGCACACATGATCACTGAAGAGGAAGTGGAAAGTCAACCAATCAAAATGAGCTTCACTGTAAATAAATGAACCTAATGGAGTACTACTAAAGCTGATTTAGATGAATCATTGATAGTTCATGCTGTTTAGCATCTCAGAAATATCCACCTTGATTTTTCTCATTTATTTTTAAACATAGGAATAACTTTCATAACGTTAGCTTCATATTTTACATATTAGCTCAGTTTGAATAAAATCATGCTTGATTTAAATCATCCGTCATCCTTGGTCCCATGTTTTCACTCTATAATATAAAGGTCAAAAGATTACGAATGATTTAAGAACAAATTAATATAAAAAAACTGAAAGACAACACAAGTATATGTTTGATATCTTGAAGCAGCACACACACACACACACACACACATATACACTCTCACACACACACACACAGGTTGCTCTACAACGTACATTTTATTTTATGTATGTTTGTAAAAATGGTAAATAAACTGTTTAATAAGAATAATATTAGTAGAATTTTTTTCCAGGGTTAAAAAACACATGGTTGACTCCTTATACAGGGTCACATGATTGATTCAGTACATCCTCAAAACGACATTCAATCAAAATGGGTGACCCTGATGAACTTAATCCTGATTAATTATACAGTTGTGGCCAAAAGTTTTGAAAATGACAGTTATTAGTTTTTACAAAGTTTGCTGCTAACTGCTTTTAGATCTTTGTTTCAGTTGTTTCTGTGATGTACTGAAGTGTAATTACAAGCACTTCATACGTTTCAAAAGCTTTTATCGACAATTACATGACATTTATGCAAAGAGTCATTATTTGCTGTGTTGGCCTTCTTTTTCAGGACCTCTGCAATTCGACTGAGCATGCTCTCAATCAACTTCTGGGCCAAATCTGACTGATAGCAACCCATTCTTTCATAATCACTTCTTGGAGTTTGTCATAAGTAGTAGGTTTTTGTTTGTCCACCCGCCTCTTGAGGATTGACCACAAGTTCTCAATGGGATTAAGATCTGCAGGGAGTTTCAGGCCATGGAGCCAAAATTTCAACGTTTTGGTCCCGAGCCATAGTTATCACTTTTGCCTTATTGGCACGGTGCTCCATCGTGCTGAAAAATGCATTGTTCTTCACCAAACTGTTGTTGGATTGTTGGAAGAAGTTGCTGTTGGAGGGTGTTTTGGTACCGTTCTTTATTCATGGCTGTATTTTTGGGCAAAATTGTGAGTGAGCCCACTCCCTTGGATGAGAAGCAACCTCTCACATGAATGGTCTGAGGATGCTTTACTGTTGGCATGACACAGGACTGATGGTAGCGCTCACCTTTTCTTCTCCGGACAAGCCTTTTCCAGATGCCCCAAACAATCGGAAAGGGGGCTTCATCGGGAGAATATGACTTTGCCCCAGTCCTCAACAGTCCATTCACCATACTTTTGCAAAGATCAGTCTTCCCTGATGTTTTTTGAGAGAAGTGAATTCTTTGCTGTCCTTCTTGACACCAGGCCATCTTCCAAAAGTCTTGGCCTCACTGTGCGTGTAGATGCGCTCCACACCTGCCTGCTGCCATTCCTGAGAAAGCTCTGCACTGGTGGCACTCCGATCCTGCAGCTGAATTCTCTTTAGGAGACGATCCTGGCGCTTGCTGGACTTTCTTGTACGCCCTGAAGCCTTCTTAATAAGAATTGAACCTTTTTCCTTGAAGTTCTTGATGAGTCTATAAATTGTTGATTTAGGTGCAATCTTAGTAGTTACAATATCCTTGCCTGTGAAGCCATTTTTATGCAAGCTTCACCCTCCTTTTGCATGTCAGAGTCCGTCATTCTAACCAAATCAGCCTGACATAATGATCTCCAGCCTTGTGCTCCTCAACATTCTCACCTGAGTTAACAAGACGTTTACTAGAAATGATCTCAGCAGGTCGATTTAATGACAGCAATGAAATGCAGTGGAAAGTTTTTTTCAGGTTTAAGTTCATTTTCATGGCAAAGAAGGACTATGCAATCCATCTGATCACTCTTCATAACATTCTGGAGTATATGCAAATTGCTATTACAAAAACTTAAGCAGCAACTTTTCCAATTTCAATATTTTATGTAATTCTCAAAACCTTTTTGCCACAACTGTACATATACTGTTGATACATTTCTTTCATAAACTCAATTTTCTATTAATACACAAATTTGCAAACCTTTCCAAAACAATCTTGAGTAAATGAGAAAAGAAAGATGCTAAATAGTTTTCTTTTGTTTTGCAAAGTTGACAGCTATCTTAAATGTTAAGCTTCAAATATTTCCAAATGTAATAAATTCTATAAAGTAGTTTGTAAGACACTCTTCTTCATTTTGATACATTTATTTGGCGTATTCATTCTCTTAACACAAGAAGATATAACCAAATAAAGAAGAGCAAAGGACACAGAACAAAGAGCATTTGTTCAAATCCATGATAATTAATATATTGTTGTCTTAAAAACAAAGACAGTTTTCAAATGTGCACACTTTTGGAAAAAATGCTAATTCTCCTGGTTTCACAGGTGATTGGATTTTCTGAGGAAATCCTCACCTTATGACAACAATTACCCATTGAAATGAACTAATTTACTTGCATATTACTAAAAGAATACCTCCTTTGAGCCAGCGATAAAATAAAGATCTGTTTTAAATACTATTGCTGTGTTCACTTTACTTATGAGAATAGATGTGGGAGGGTGAAAAATGGTGAAAGAGCTTGTGTTCACTAAAAACCATGTTAATTTAGCTTGGAATTTTGTCAGCAGAAAAATTATGTTCAAATAAAAATCATATACTTCCAAGAAAATTAAATATATCATTAGGAAGGCTGTTCCCAGGTATTTTAATAAGAAATTATGATTAAAATAAATAAAACTAATGTATCACTGTATTTCAAATGCTTGATGTTTCTCAGTAATATCTTATATTTTTCTTTAAGCATTTCACTTTCCAAACAGGTTTACTCCACAGGTTGATGGCCTTTGTGAAATGCTGAAAGCTGATTGGCCTCCTGACAGTGATAGTTAATGCGCGGGAAAATCGTGCGTTCAGTTTGATCAGAGATCATAGTAACTTCTCTGATTTGTAATGATTTGTAGCCGTAATAAATCTGGCTATTTAATAATGAAAAATTTTCTGATTCTTGCTTCCCAGGTAAGCGTGCCTTTCTTGTGTATTGTATCACCCAGCGTCACGCGCCTATATCGTGAACTATAGTTTCTGTGACGCGTGTTGGCAACAAATTCTATAAACACTCCAAACAATGATATCTGTTTGTTTGAGAAGACAGCGATTTCCAGAGACTTTGGAGAGATTATTTCCTGACATATGATTTTACGACACAGTTCAGAGCGAGAGGAACTTTATTTTGAGAGGTCCGGAGGATATTTCCTTTGAGTACAGTTTTGAAGGAAGTTTTTATTCTCTTCTTAT
>NW_025048664.1:0-48059 GCF_018831695.1 Puntigrus tetrazona
CAGTACACTGTATACATAGAGTTATGGAGGATATATTGGTACTAAAATATCACACTTGTTGAATTAAATCTAGGTTGTACTCATTTCAGCAATCCTATATTGAAACAAAATGGGCTAATTTTACAGCTATTAATGGTATATACTTTCTTGTTTTATTAAGAATATGTTTAATACCAATACTTGCCATCTATTAACTAATAAGAGGTTATTAAAGGTGAGCAGTTTACTAAAACAATACGACATGTAGCTGAAAAGTTGCTTACTGATCGTGGAATGCCCATGCGGACTTTGTCAAATGTTGTCTAACCTAATGCGTTTGCAGGTATGTTGCAAAGGAATATGGTTCACTGATTATTACTTACTGAATAAACATTTGTATTCAGCTTCTAATCAACTGGTAGAAAAATTAGTTTTCTTTGAATCAGTGAGCCTGGAAATGACTAATTTTATGTTGTTAAGTGAATCCAAACTATAAATCAAGTAATTTCTGCAACAATATAAATAACTGTTAAAATATGTCTTTCTAGGCAATTTGTATTCTACTGTATGTGCAAAACCAGTTGCAGGACGTATTGGAACTAATATTTAGTTTAGTTATGTCTTTATTTTTATTTCATTTGCTTAATTTCTTGGATTCCTAGATAATTTGCACAGATAAATTGTGCAGCCCCACTGCCACAGTTAGCTAATTATCGGTAAGGCAAACTAAAATATTACTTGTTTAAAGGAATTTAACTTCCAACAAGTAAGATTTTTACTATCATTTACTCATCCTCATGAACTTCCAAACTTGTGGTAATTTCTTTGTTCTCCTGAACACAAAGGAGTGCAGACACTTGAAAAGTGTGAAACAAATGGTTTTGAATCACCATTATTGGTAGAATTTTTATTTTTGGGTAAACTTTTTCCTTTACACAAAACATGTTTGTTTATATTTATTTTAAAAAATTTACATTCTATGCATCCCCTTCTATTAATTTGAACTACTAAGAGATTTTTCTTCTGATTTCTTTCTTATTTTTGGTCCTTTTTTCCTGTCCTGATTACAAAAAAAGTAATACTTACTGTGATACAGCGAGATGTAATAACCTCTGTTATACATATATATTTACACTTTTTATTGTGGGAGAAGCTACACATATTGGATCTGTGGGTGGTTTCAGTTGCTGCTGTGTGTTCAGACTCCCTGCAGCATCCACACAGAGATCTTTCATCCCGACTGGAGCAGCAGAGGATCCTAACCCTTCACCATCAGCCCATGATCCTCCTGTCCTTTCTGGAGGCTTACCCAGGAAGCCGCTCTGCACTTCCTGTGTCACCCTGCTCACCCTATACAAAACAATCAGAAGGCATTAATCTAGTCTGATCCAACGAGACAATCTAGCCGTGACTGCCGTGAGTCAGATAAGTGGTGTCTCTGGCCACCTGCTCAGTGTAACCAGGGTGGCACTCAATGTCCTCTAAAGTGGGCCGGTCTGACGCCGATGCACTGAGACACCAGCCAATCAGCTGACGGCACTCTGTTGCACACAACACAGTGTTCAGGGAAGACAGAAGCACACGCTTTCACCTGGATCTGGACGTGACCCTGTCTCTTTGCCTGTGGACAGTTCTCTAGGGAAGCGCAGTCTGCTTCTGGAGGTGACCTCAACGTGCCTCTCTGAAGGGGAAACAGCCAAGACAAGATGTTGTAGAGCCGCCACCCCGACCGACTCAAACCGCAGCCGGTCCTGCGATAGCGCTGTCACAAAAAACCACTCCAGGAGGGGCGCACTGAAGAGTGCCTGAGAGACACAACAAGACCCCCAGACGCCACCTGAAGAGGCTCCACAAACAAACACAGATCACCGCAGTGAGATCAAACCCACCTGCAAAGTGTCTGTAGGCCGGTCCTTTCAGCAGATCTCCACAGCCAAAGTCCAGCAGCTTGATGTCGTGGTGACTCTGTGGAGATCAGCAGGTCTCCGCTCGACGCCCCGGTGCAGGACTCTGCTGCTCTCGCAGTGTTTCGCCAGCGCCGTGACCAGCTGCAGCAGCACTTTCTGCCAGACTTTCCTCCAGGCGCCCGCTCTGCTTGCAGAAAGTGTCCAGATCTTGGCAGCGGAACGGACGCCTCCAGGATCAAGGTGCTAGCGCCTGGGAAAAGTTCCAACCACCCAGCAGCTGCAGGACGTTGGGGCAGGCAGAGCCGAATTCGACCAGACTCATCAACGCCACCTCCAGCGCAGCTGATCCTGACCTTCCTGCAGGACTAACGCTATGCTATATCCAGCGCTCAATCAGAGCAAGCAGAGCAACAGATTCACTCTGAACTCACGACTCTCAGTCTCGGTGTTCTTCTTTACAGACGTGCTTGATGGGCAACCTGTAGACAGATGAAGACCACGCTGACTAATTATCACAGACCACGCCACTGACGGCAACATTTCTAACGAGGAGGTGTGAGAGAAGTCTTACTGGCAGTCCGTCAGACCTGCGGGTCGCAGCATACACCGAGCCGAATCCACCTCGCCCCAGCAATGGCCCTTGATATACGCTTTCTGCAACACACAAGATCACAAGAAACCTCTTTAAACTGGGACCTTACTGTAACGCCTCTCAGTGACGCACTCGCTTAGTGAGTGGTGAGGTGTTTAATCTCAGTGCACTCTGACCTGCGGAGCGCTTTGGCAGCTCTTCTGTATGAGGGGGACGGACTCTCATCCTCCTGGCTGCCGCCTGTGCCGCCTCCTCTTCCCGTGAGACACGGACACAGAAACGGCCAACTCTTGACGGCAGAGGAGCGATGTACCCAGGCAGCTCTTGGCTCAGAGGCAGGTTTGGGTTGGTCAGCGGTTCCTGAGCTGCGCCACACCACAACCGCTGGCCTCCCCAACCTCCTGAGCAGCCGCCTGAGAGACAGCAGCACTCCTGGATCTGGAGCGGCCCGAGGCTGCAATATTTCACACATCAGACACTTACAGCCTCTATTAGCAACCTTTATCATAACTAAGCACTAATTGCTTTTACTTCTATTTGCTCTGAATAGAAAATCAAAGGCATATCTTCACATTAATCTCAGTCAAACATTGTACAACATCATACCATAACATAGCAATAACAAACAAAACGCTCACCTTGTCTTTCACTCATAAGAGCGGCTGACAATCTCTCCAAACTCTACTAAATACAGTAAATAAATAAAAAAATTAATTAGTTGAAGAAAGAAAGAAAGAAAGAATGTAAAGAGAGAAAGAATGAGAGAAATAAAGAGAAATAAATAAGAAGAGAGATAAGAAGAGAATAAAAACTTCCTTCAAACTGTACTCAAAGGAAATATCCTCCGATCTCCTAAAATAAAGTCTTCTCGCTCTGAACTGTGTCGAAAATCACAGTGTCAGGAAATAATCTCCGAAAGTCTCTGAAATCGCTTCGCCTTCTCAACAAACAGATATCGATGGGTTTGAGTGTTTATGTAGAATTCACGCTCATAACACGCGTCGCCATAGAAACTATAGTTCACGACATGGTGCGCGCGGACGTCGCAACGCGTGAGTACAACAGCGCCGAGCCGCGCACGCTTTTATCGGAAGCGCTTGAATCTTATGCACTTTTCATTATTAAATAGCGAGATTTATTAATAAATGTATAAATTACTATATAAACTGTGAGAAGTTACTATGATCTCTGATCAAAACTGAACGCCGCTTATTTTCCCCGCTGCATTTAACCGATCACCGTCAGGAGGCCAATCAGCTTTCAGTATCTTCGGTGCGCCATCAAACCTGTGAGTAAACCTGCTTGAAAGTGAATGTTTAAAGAAAAATATAAGATATTACTGAAAATATCAAGCATTTGATACAGTGATACATTAGTTTTATTTATTTTATTCATAATTTCTTATTAAAATACTCGAATGCCTTCCCTAATGATATATTTAATTTTCTGGAAGCATAGATTTTTTTTATTGGAACATAATTTTTCTGTTGACAAAATTCTACTAAATTGGCTGGTTTTCACAGACAAGCTCTTTCACCATTTTTCACCCCACAACTATTTTGCATATGAAATAACAAGGGCATAGTATTTAAAAACAGATCTTTATTTTATCGCTTGGCTCAAAGGAGGTATTCTTTAGTAAGATGCAAGTAAATTAGTTCATTTCAATGGGTAATTGTTAATGATACAGGATTTCTCAGAAAATCCAATCACCTGTGAAACCAGGAGAATTAGCATTTTTTCCAAAAGTGTGCACATTTGAAAACTGTCTTTGTTTTAAGACAACAATATATTAATTATCACGATTTGAACAAATGCTCTTTGTTCTGTGTCCTTTGCTCTTCTTTATTTTTGGTTATATCTCTTGTGTTAAAGAATGAATACTGCAAATAAATGTATCAAAATGAAGGAAGTGTCTTACAAACTACTTTATAGAATTTATTACATTTGGAAATATTTAAGCTTAACATTTCAGATAGCTGTCAACTTTGGTAAACAAAAGAAAACTATTTAGCATCTTTCTTTCTCATTTACTCAAGATTGTTTTGGAAAGGTTTGCAATTGTGTATTAATAGAAAATTGGAGTTTATGAAAGAAATGTGTATCAACAGTATATGTACAGTTGTGGCCAAAGGTTTTGAGAATTATATAAATATTGGAAATTGGAAAAGTTGTTGCTTAAGTTTTTTGTAATAGCAATTTGTATATACTCCAGAATGTTATGAAGAGTGATCAGATGGATTGCATAGTCCTTCTTTGCCATGAAAATGAACTTAAACCTGAAAAAAACTTTCTTCCACTGCATTTCATTGCTGTCATTAAACGACCTGCTGAGATCATTTCATAGTAAACGCCTTGTTAACTCAGGTGAGAATGTTGAGGAGCACAAGGCTGAGATCATTATGTCAGGCTGATTTGGTTAGAATGACGGACTTGACATGTTAAAAGGAGGGTGATGCTTGCATAAAAATGGCTTCACAGGCAAGGATATTGTGGCTACTAAGATTGCAATTCCTAAATCAACAATTTATAGACTCATCAAGAACTTCAAGGAAAGAGGTTCAATTCTTGATAAGAAGGCTTTAGGCGCACAAGAAAGTCCAGCAAGCGCCAGGATCGTCTCCTAAAGAGAATTCAGCTGCAGGATCGGAGTGCCACCAGTGCAGAGCTTTCAGGAATGGCAGCAGGCAGGTGTGAGCGCATCTACACGCACAGTGAGGCCAAGACTTTTGAAGATGGCCTGTGTCAAGAAGGACAGCAAAGAATCTCACTTTCCAAAAAAACATCAGGAAGACTGATCTTTGCAAAAAGTATGGTGAATGGACTGCTGAGGACTGGGGCAAAGTCATATTCTCCGGATGAAGCCCCTTTCCGATTGTTTGGGGCATCTGGAAAAGGCTTGTCCGGAGAAGAAAAGGTGAGCGCTACCATCAGTCCTGTGTCATGCCAACAGTAAAGCATCCTCAGACCATTCATGTGAGAGGTTGCTTCTCATCCAAGGAGTGGGCTCACCTCACAATTTTGCCCAAAAATACAGCCATGAATAAAGAACGGTACTAAACCACCCTCCAACAGCAACTTCTTCCAACAATCCAACAACAGTTTGGTGAAGAACAATGCATTTTTCAGCACGATGGAGCACTGTGCCAATAAGGCAAAAGTGATAACTATGGCTCAGGGACCAAAACGTTGAAATTTTGGCTCCATGGCCTGAAAAACCCCAGATCTTAATCCCATTGAGAACTTGTGGTCAATCCTCAAGAGGTGGGTGGACAAACAAAACCCACTACTTATGACAAACTCCAAGAAGTGATTATGAAAGAATGGGTTGCTATCAGTCAGATTTGGCCCAGAAGTTGATTGAGAGCATGCTCAGTCGAATTGCAGAGGTCCTGAAAAGAAGGGCCAACACAGCAAATAATGACTCTTTGCATAAATGCCATGTAATTGTCGTATAAAAGCCTTTGAAACGTATGAAGTGCTTGTAATTACACGTCAGTACATCACAGAAACAACTGAAACAAAGATCTAAAAGCAGTTTAGCAGCAAACTTTGTGAAAACTAATATTTGTGCCATTCTCAAAACTTTGGCCACAACTGTATAATTAATCAGGCTTTAAGTTCATCAGGGTCACCCATTTTTTGATTGAATGTCGTTTTGAGGATGTACTGAATCAATCATGTGACCCTGTATAAAGAGTCAACCATGTGTTTTTTAACCCTGGAAAAAAAAATCTACTAATATTATTCTTATTAAACAGTTTATTTACTATTTATACAAACATACATAAAATAAAAATGTATGTTGTAGCAACCTGTGTGTGTGTGTGTGTGTGAGAGTGAGAGTATATATGTGTGTGTGTGTGTGTGTGTGTGTGTGTGTGTGTGTGTGTGTGTGTGTGTGTGTGTGTGTGTGTTCAAGATATCAAACATATACTTGTGTTGTCTTTCAGTTTTTTTATATTAATTTGTTCTTAAATCATTCGTAATCATTTGACCTTTATATTATAGAGTGAAAACATGGGACCAAGGATGATTTGATGATTTAAATCAAGCATGATTTTATTCAAACTGAGCTAACATGTAAAATATGAAGCTAACGTATGAAAGTTATTCCTATGTTTAAAAATAAATGAGAAAAAAATCAAGGTGGATATTTCTGAGATGCTAAAACAGCATGAACTATCAATGATTCATCTAAATCAGCTTTAGTAGTACTCCATTAGGTTCATTTATTTACAGTGAAGCTCATTTTGATTGGTTGACTTTCCACTTCCTCTCAGTGATCATGTGTGCAACGGTTCTGGACAGGAGATGAAACGCCTCTTCTCTGGACAGGTGACCATTGTCTGAAATCCTTCATCAGCGAGATCACGAGGGGCATGTGGCTCACCAAGAAGCTTCTGAAGACATGAACACTACGAGTCCTACAAAGAGAAGCAGACACATCACAAGTTAAGAGACTCAGACACTGAAACACGGCACATACTGTACAATGAGAACAGAACAGGAAACGGTTTTTGTTGGGTCTAACATGAGAAGGTTGTGTTCTCCTCCATCTACAGGATGGAGATCTGTAGCTCTCGGGCCTCACACACACTGATACTGATAAACATACTAGTGAGTCAACAAACAACTGTTAGCTTGCTGGGATATAGGTGGTTTCATCGGGCACACACACCTGGCCTGAAGTTAACGCCAGGTTTTAATTTTTTTGTAGTTTTTTGTTGGAACAGTGAACACTGCCAGGGTATTTATTTTTTAACTTATAAGAGGACAATAATGCAAAAGGAATACCAAATTCTTGTTTTCAATGTAAAAATACTGCAACATTTTCAAAAATTCAAAACAATGGACTTGTAAAAGCCCCAAAATAATCATTTGTAAGAAAGCGCCTCAGAGCCAGTAAACGCTATGAGAAGAGTGACTGTACATCTTAAAATAGCACCATGCATGGTTGTTTGTCCGCACCCAAACTATCCACTGCGCCAAAGCACAATAAACTCCTTTTCAAAGACCCTTGGCTTAAGTAAGTGAGGGCTTCTGGGAATCCATGCTCTAGTCTCATGAGACTGCTAATCATTTCAGATCTGACAGCATCTAAAATGTTCTGGTGTCACAAGAGGAGGCATACAGTGAGAAGTGTCTGGTTTCACAGTGAACTTCAGGGTAGTAAAGCTCTTCTGTAGGGACGTATGAGAGCTGAAGGCGTGAGAGAGTTAGGCTTTATCAACCACTGTGTGATATAATACAAAACCTCAACTCTCCCCAAAACCAGAAACTCTCCCCATTAAAGACCAGGTCGTTTAAGAAGGAGTTAAACAGGACAGATGTAACAGTTTGTAATAAAATTTTACATTCAGTGCCAAGAAGCTGCCAGAGCAGTACACTGTATACATAGAGTTATGGAGGACATATTAAGTACTAAAATATCACACCTTGTTGAATTAAATCTAGGTTGTACTCATTTCCGCAATCCTATATTGAAACAAATGGGCTAATTTTACAGCTATTAATAGCATATATTTCTCTGTTTTATTAAGAATATGTTTAATACCTTAATACTTGCCATCTATTAACTAATAAGAGGTTATTAAACAGACAGTTTACTAAAACTCTAATGACATGTAGCTGAAAAGTTGCTTACTGATCGTGGAATGCCTAAAGTGGACTGTCAAATGTTGTCTAACTCAATGTTTGTAGGTATGTTAAAAGGAATATGGTTCACTGATTATTATTTACTGAATAAATACTTTGTATTCAGCTTCTGGTCAACCAGAAAATTAGTTTTCTTTGAATCAGTGAGCCTGAAATGACTAATTTATGTTGTTATGAATCCAAACTATAAATCAAGTAATTTCTGTTAAATAATATAAATAACTGTTAAAATATGTCTTTCTAGGCAATTTGTATTCTACTGTATGTGCAAAACCAGTTGCAGGACGTATTGAACTAAATATTTTAGTTTGTTTATTTCATTTATTTGGTTAATTTCTTTATTCTGATAATTTGCACAGATAAATTGTGCAGCCCCACTGCCACAGTTAAAGCACCACGGTAAGGCAAACGAAAATATTACTGTTTAAAGGAATTTAACCCAACAAGTAAGATTTTGTTATCATTTACTCATCCTCAAGTAGTTCCAAACTTGTATGAATTTCTTTGTTCTCCTAACACAAAGGAGGATATTTTGAAAAAGTATGGAACAATGGTTTTGGGTCACCATTATTTTTTAGAATTTTTATTTTTGGGTAAACTTTTCCTTTAAGCATAAAAATGGCTTTATTTATATATTTGTTTTTGCAATTTACATTCTATGCATCCCCTTCTATTAATTTGAATCACTAAGAGATTTTTCTTCTGATTTCTTTTCTTATTTTTGGTCCTTTTTCCTGTCCTGATTACAAAAAAAGTAATACTACTGTGATACAGCGAGATGTACAACTCCTGTTATATACATATTTACACTTTATTGTGGAGAAGCTACACATATTGATCTGTGGGTGGTTTCAGTTGCTGCTGTGTGTTCAGACTCCTGCAGCATCCACACAGAGATCTTCACCGACTGGAGCAGAGGATCCAACCTTCACCATCAGCCCATGATCCTCTGCTCTTTCTGGAGGCGACCAGGAAGCCGCCTCTGCACTTCCTGTGTCACCCTGCTCACCCTATACAAACAATCAGAAGCATTAATCTAGTCTGATCCTAACGAGACAATCTAGCCGTGACTGCTGTGAGTCAGATAAGTGTGTGTCTCTGGCCACCTGCTCAGTGTAACCAGGGGTGGTACTCAATGTCCTCTAAAGTGGGCCGGTCTGACGCCGATGCACTGAGACACCAGCCAATCAGCTGACGGCACTCTGTTACACACAACACAGTGTTCAGGAAGACAGAAGCACACGCTTCACCTGGATCTGGACGTGACTCTGTCTCTTGCCTGTGGACAGTTCTCTAGGGAAGCGCAGTCTGCTTCTGAGGTGACCTCAACGTGCCTCTCTGAAGGGGAAACAGCCGCACAAGATGTTGTAGAGCGCCACCCCGACCGACCAAAACAGAGCCGGTCCTGGCGTGATAGCGCTGCCACTACAAAACCACTCAGGAGGGGCGACTGAAGAGTGCCTGAGAGACACAACAAGACCCCAGACGTCACCTGAAGAGGCTCCACAAACAAACACAGATCACCGCAGTGAGATCAAACCCACCTGCAAAGTGTCTGTAGGCCGAGTCTTTCAGCAGATCTCCACAGCCAAAGTCCAGCAGCTTGATGTCGTGGTGACTCTGTGGAGATCAGCAGGTTCTCCGGTTTGACGCCCCGGTGCAGGACTCATGGGCTCTCGCAGTGTTTCAGCGCCGTGACCAGCTGCAGCAGCACTTTCTGGCCAGACTTCCTCCAGGCGCCCGCTCTGCTTGCAGAAAGTGTCCAGATCTTGGCAAGGAACGGGACGCCCCAGGATCAAGGTGTAGCGCCTGGGAAAGTCTAACCACCCAGCAGCTGCAGGACGCTGGGGCAGGCAGGAGCCGAATTGACCAGACTCATCAACGCCACCTCCAGCGGCAGCTGATCCTGACCTTCCTGCAGGACGAACGCTGCGTTATATCCAGCGCTCAATCAGAGCAAGCAGAGCAACAGATTCACTCTGAACTCACGACTCTCAGTCTCGGTGTTCCTCTTTTACAGACGTGCTTGATGGCAACCTGTAGACAGATGAAGACCACGCTGACTAATTATCACAGACCACGCCACTGACGGCAACATTTCTAACGAGGGAGGTGAGAGGAAGTCTTACTGGCAGTCCGTCAGACCTGGCGGGTCGCAGCATACACCGAGCCGAATCCACCTCGCCCCAGCAATGGGCCCTTGACATACGCTTCTGCAACACACAAGATCACAAGAAACCTCTTTAAACTGGACCTTACTGTAACGCCTTCAGTGACGCACTCGCTTAGTGAGTGGTGAGGTGTTTAATCTCAGTGCACTCTGACTCTCTGCGCGGAGCGCTTGGCAGCTCTTCTGTATGAGGGGACGGACTCTCATCCTCCTGGCTGCCGCCTGCCGCTTCCTCTTCCCGTGAGACACGGACACAGAAACGGCCAACTCTGACGGCAGAGGAGCGATGTACCCAGGCAGCTCTTGGCTCAGAGGCAGGTTTGGGTTGGTCAGCGGTTCCTGAGCGCCGCCACCACAACCGCTGCCTCCCAACCTCCCGAGCAGCCGCCTGAGAGACAGCAGCACTCCTGGATCTGGAGCGGCCCGAGGCTGCAATATTTCACACATCAGACACTTACAGCCTCTATTAGCAACCTTTATCATAACCAAGCACCAATTGCTTTTACTTCTATTTGCTCTTGAATAGAAAATCAAAGGCATATCTTCACATTAATTCAGTCAAACATTGTACAACATCATACCATAACATAGCAATAACAAACAAAACGCTCACCTTGTCTTTCACTCATAAGAGCGGCTGACAATCTCTCCAAACCCACGAAATACAGTAAATAAATAAAAAAATTAATTAGTTGAAGAAAGAAAGAAAGAAAGAACGAAAGAGAGAAAGAATGAGAGAAATAAAGAGAAATAAATAAGAAGAGAGATAAGAAGAGAATAAAAACTTCCTTCAAACTGTACTCAAAGGAAATATCCTCCGATCTCCTAAAATAAAAGTCTCTCTCGCTCTGAACTGTGTCGAAAATCACAGTGTCAGGAAATAATCTCCGAAAGTCTCTGAAATCGCCTCGCCTCTCAACAAACAGATATCGATGGGTTTGAGTGTTTATGTGTAGAATTCACGCCATAACACGCGCGCCATAGAAACTATAGTTCACGTGACATGGTGCGCGTGACGCCGCAAGGCGTGAGTACAACAGCGCGAGCGCACGCTTTTTATCGGAAGCGCTGAATCTTATGCACTTTTCATTATTAAATAGCGAGATTTATTAATAAATGTATAAATTACTATATAAATCAGAGAAGTTACTATGATCTCTGACTAAACTGAACGCGCTATTTTCCCGCCAGATTTAACCGATCACTGTCAGGAGGCCAATCAGCTTTCAGTATCTTCGGTGAGTCATCAAACCTGTGAGTAAACCTGCTTGAAAGTGAATGTTTAAAGAAAAAAATATTACTGAAAATATCAAGCATTTGATACAGTGATACATTAGTTTTATTTATTTTATTCATAATTTCTTATTAAAATACTCGAATGCCTTCCTAATGATATATTTAATTTTCTTGGAAGCATAGATTTTTTATTGGAACATAATTTTTCTGTTGACAAAATTCCTGCTAAATTGGCCGGTTTTCACAGACAAGCTCTTTTCACCATTTTTCACCCCACAACTATTTCATATGAAATAACAAGGGCATAGTATTTAAAAACAGATCTTTATTTTATCGTTGGCTCAAAGGAGGTATTCTTTTAGTAAGATGCAAGTAAATTAGTTCATTTCAATGGGTAATTGTTGTCGATACAGGATTTCTCAGAAAATCCAATCACCTGTGAAACCAGGAGAATTAGCATTTTTTCCAAAAGTGTGCACATTTGAAAACTGTCTTTGTTTTAAGACAACAACATATTAATTAATACGATTTGAACAAATGCTCTTTGTTCTGTGTCCTTTGCTCTTCTTTTATTTGGTTATATCTCTTGTGTTAAAGAATGAATACTGCCAAATAAATGTATCAAAATGAAGGAAGTGTCTTACAAACTACTTTATAGAATTTATTACATTTGGAAATATTTAAGCTTAACATTTCAGATAGCTGTCAACTTTGGTAAACAAAAGAAAACTATTTAGCATCTTTCTTTTCTCATTTACTCAAGATTGTTTTGGAAAGGTTTGCAATTGTGTATTAATAGAAAATTGGAGTTTATGAAAGAAATGTGTATCAACAGTATATGTACAGTTGTGGCCAAAGGTTTTGAGAATTACATAAATATTGGAAATTGGAAAAGTTGCTGCTTAAGTTTTTGTAATAGCAATTTGCATATACTCCAGAATGTTATGAAGAGTGATCAGATGGATTGCATAGTCCTTCTTTGCCATGAAAATGAACTTAAACCTGAAAAAACTTTCCACTGCATTTCATTGCTGTCATTAAACGACCTGCTGAGATCATTTCAGTAAACGCCTTGTTAACTCAGGTGAGAATGTTGAGGAGCACAAGGCTGAGATCATTATGTCAGGCTGATTTGGTTAGAATGACGGACTTGACATGTTAAAAGGAGGGTGATGCTTGCATAAAAATGGCTTCACAGGCAAGGATATTGTGGCTACTAAGATTGCACCTAAATCAACAATTTATAGACTCATCAAGAACTTCAAGGAAAGAGGTTCAATTCTTGATAAGAAGGCTTTAGGGCGTACAAGAAAGTCCAGCAAGCGCCAGGATCGCTCTCCTAAAGAGAATTCAGCTGCAGGATCGGAGTGCCACCAGTGCAGAGCTTTCAGGAATGGCAGCAGGCAGGTGTGAGCGCATCTACACGCACAGTGAGGCCAAGACTTTTGGAAGATGGCCTGGTGTCAAGAAGGACAGCAAAGAATTCACTTCTCTCCAAAAAAACATCAGGGAAGACTGATCTTTTGCAAAAAGTATGGTGAATGGACTGCTGAGGACTGGGGCAAAGTCATATTCTCCGATGAAGCCCCTTTCCGATTGTTTGGGGCATCTGGAAAAGGCTTGTCCGGAGAAGAAAAGGTGAGCGCTACCATCAGTCCTGTGTCATGCCAACAGTAAAGCATCCTCAGACCATTCATGTGAGAGGTTGCTTCTCATCCAAGGGAGTGGGCTCACCTGCAATTTTGCCCAAAAATACAGCCATGAATAAAGAACGGTACCAAACCACCCTCCAACAGCAACTTCTTCCAACAATCCAACAACAGTTTGGTGAAGAACAATGCATTTTTCAGCACGATGGAGCACTGTGCCAATAAGGCAAAAGTGATAACTATGGCTCAGGGACCAAAACGTTGAAATTTTGGCTCCATGGCCTGAAACTCCCAGATCTTAATCCCATTGAGAACTTGTGGTCAATCCTCAAGAGGTGGGTGGACAAACAAAACCCACTACTTATGACAAACTCCAAGAAGTGATTATGAAAGAATGGGTTGCTATCAGTCAGGATTTGGCCCAGAAGTTGATTGAGAGCATGCTCAATCGAATTGCAGAGGTCCTGAAAAAGAAGGGCCAACACAGCAAATAATGACTTTTGCATAAATGCCATGTAATTGTCGATAAAAGCCTTTGAAACGTATGAAGTGCTTGTAATTACACGTCAGTACATCACAGAAACAACTGAAACAAAGATCTAAAAGCAGTTTAGCAGCAAACTTTGTGAAAACTAATATTTGTGTCATTCTCAAAACTTTTGGCCACAACTGTATAATTAATCAGGCTTTAAGTTCATCAGGGTCACCCATTTTTGATTGAATGTCGTTTTGAGGATGTACTGAATCAATCATGTGACCCTGTATAAAGAGTCAACCATGTGTTTTTTAACCCTGGAAAAAAATTCTACTAATATTATTCTTATTAAACAGTTTATTTACCATTTATACAAACATACATAAAATAAAAATGTATGTTGTAGCAACCTGTGTGTGTGTGTGTGAGAGTGAGAGTGTATATATGTGTGTGTGTGTGTGTGTGTGTGTGTGTGTGTGTGTGTGTGTGTGTGTGTGTGTGTGCGTGCTGCTTCAAGATATCAAACATATACTTGTGTTGTCTTTCAGTTTTTTTTATATTAATTTGTTCTTAAATCATTCGTAATCATTTGACCTTTATATTATAGAGTGAAAACATGGGACCAAGGATGACGGATGATTTAAATCAAGCATGATTTTATTCAAACTGAGCTAACATGTAAAATATGAAGCTAACGTATGAAAGTTATTCCTATGTTTAAAAATAAAATGAGAAAAAATCAAGGTGGATATTTCTGAGATGCTAAAACAGCATGAACTATCAATGATTCATCTAAATCAGCTTTAGTAGTACTCCATTAGGTTCATTTATTTACAGTGAAGCTCATTTTGATTGGTTGACTTTCCACTTCCTCTTCAGTGATCATGTGTGCACGGTTCTGACAGGAGATGAAACGCCTCTCTCTCTGGACAGGTGACCATTGTCTGGAAATCCCTTCATGAGCGAGATCACGAGGGGCATGTGGCTCACCAAGAAGCTTCTGAAGACATGAACACTACGAGTCCTACAAAGAGAAGCAGACACATCACAAGTTAAGAGACTCAGACACTGAAACACGGCACATACTGTACAATGAGAACAGAACAGGAAACGGTTTTAGTTGGGTTTAACATGAGAAGGTTGTGTTCTCCTCCATCTACAGGATGGAGATCTGTAGCTCTCGGACCTCACACACACTGATACTGATAAACATACTAGTGAGTCAACAAACAACTGTTAGCTTGCTGGGATATAGGTGGTTTCATCGGGCACACACACCTGGCCTGAAGTTAACGTCAGGTTTTAATTTTTTTGTAGTTTTTTGTTGGAACAGTGAACACTGCCAGGGTATTTATTTTTTAACTTATAAGAGGACAATAATGCAAAAGGAATACCAAATTCTTGTTTTCAATGTAAAAATACTGCAACATTTTCAAAAATTCAAAACAATGGACTTGTAAAAGCCCCTAAATAATCATTTGTAAGAAAGCGCCTCAGAGCCAGTAAACGCTATGAGAAGAGTGACTGTACATCTTAAAATAGCACCATGCATGGTTGTTTGTCCGCACCCAAACTATCCACTGCGGCCAAAGCACAATAAACTCCTTTTCAAAGACCCTTGGCTTAAGTAAGTGGGCTTCTGGATTCCATGCTCTAGTCTCATGAGACTGCTAATCATTTCAGATCTGACAGCATCTAAAATGTTCTGGTGTCACAAGAGGAGGCATACAGTGAGAAGTGTCTGGTTTCCACAGTGAACTTCAGGGTAGTAAAGCTCTTCTGTAGGGACGTATGAGAGCTGAAGGCGTGAGAGAGTTAGGCTTTATCAACCACTGTGTGATATAATACAAAACCTCAACTCTCCCCAAACCAGAAACTCTCCCCATTAAAGACCAGGTCGTTTAAGAAGGAGTTAAACAGGACAGATGTAACAGTTTGTAATAAAATTTTACATTCAGTGCCAAGAAGCGCCAGAGCAGTACACTGTATACATAGAGTTATGGAGGACATATTAAGTACTAAAATATCACACCTTGTTGAATTAAATCTAGGTTGTACTCATTTCCGCAATCCTATATTGAAACAAAATGGGCTAATTTTTACAGCTATTAATAGCATATATTTCTCTGTTTTATTAAGAATATGTTTAATACCTTAATACTTGCCATCTATTAACTAATAAGAGGTTATTAAACAGACAGTTTACTAAAACTCTAATGACATGTAGCTGAAAAGTTGCTTACTGATCGTGGAATGCCTAAAGTGGACTGTCAAATGTTGTCTAACTCAATGTTTGTAGGTATGTTAAAAGGAATATGGTTCACTGATTATTATTTACTGAATAAATACTTTGTATTCAGCTTCTGGTCAACCAGAAAATTAGTTTTCTTTGAATCAGTGAGCCTGAAATGACTAATTTATGTTGTTATGAATCCAAACTATAAATCAAGTAATTTCTGTTAAATAATATAAATAACTGTTAAAATATGTCTTTCTAGGCAATTTGTATTCTACTGTATGTGCAAAACCAGTTGCAGGACGTATTGAACTAAATATTTTAGTTTGTTTATTTCTATTTATTTGGTTAATTTCTTTACCCTGATAATTTGCACAGATAAATTGTGCAGCCCCACTGCCACAGTTAAAGCACCACGGTAAGGCAAACGAAAAATATTACTGTTTAAAGGAATTTAACCCAACAAGTAAGATTTTGTTATCATTTACTCATCCTCAAGTAGTTCCAAACTTGTATGAATTTCTTTGTTCTCCCAAACACAAAGGAGGATATTTTGAAAAAGTATGGAACAATGGTTTTGGGTCACCATTATTTTTTAGAATTTTTATTTTTGGGTAAACTTTTCCTTTAAGCATAAAAATGGCTTTATTTATATATTTGTTTTTGCAATTTACATTCTATGCATCCTTCTATTAATTTGAATCACTAAGAGATTTTTCTTCTGATTTCTTTCTTATTTTTGGTCCTTTTTCCTGTCCTGATTACAAAAAAAGTAATACTACTGTGATACAGCGAGATGTACAACTCCTGTTATATACATATTTACACTTTATTGTGGAGAAGCTACACATATTGATCTGTGGGTGGTTTCAGCTGCTGCTGTGTGTTCAGACTCCTGCAGCATCCACACAGAGATCTTCACCGACTGGAGCAGAGGATCCGAACCCTTCACCATCAGCCCATGATCCTCTGCTCTTTCTGGAGGCGACCAGGAAGCCGCCTCCTGCACTTCCTGTGTCACTCCTGCTCACCCTATACAAACAATCAGAAGCATTAATCTAGTCTGATCCTAACGAGACAATCTAGCCGTGACTGCTGTGAGTCAGATAAGTGTGTGTCTCTGGCCACCTGCTCAGTGTAACCAGGGGTGGCACTCAATGTCCTCTAAAGTGGGCCGGTCTGACGCCGATGCACTGAGACACCAGCCAATCAGCTGACGGCACTCTGTTACACACAACACAGTGTTCAGGAAGACAGAAGCACACGCTTTCACCTGGATCTGGACGTGACTCTGTCTCTTGCCTGTGGACAGTTCTCTAGGGAAGCGCAGTCTGCTTCTGGAGGTGACCTCAACGTGCCTCTGAAGGGGAAACAGCCGCACAAGATGTTGTAGAGCGCCACCCGACCGACCAAACCGTAGCCGGTCCTGGCGTGATAGCGCTGCCGCCAAACCACTCAGGAGGGGCGTACTGAAGAGTGCCTGAGAGACACAACAAGACCCCAGACGCCACCTGAAGAGGCTCCACAAACAAACACAGATCACCGCAGTGAGATCAAACCCACCTGCAAAGTGTCTGTAGGCCGAGTCTTTCAGCAGATCTCCACAGCCAAAGTCCAGCAGCTTGATGTCGTGGTGACTCTGTGGAGATCAGCAGGTTCTCCGGTTTGACGCCCCGGTGCAGGACTCATGCTCTCGCAGTGTTTCAGCGCCGTGACCAGCTGCAGCAGCACTTTCTGGCCAGACTCTCCTCCAGGCGCCCGCTCTGCTTGCAGAAAGTGTCCAGATCTTGGCAAGGAACGGACGCCCAGGATCAAGGTGTAGCGCCTGGGAAAGTCTAACCACCCAGCAGCTGCAGGACGTTGGGGCAGGCAGGAGCCGAATTGACCAGACTCATCAACGCCACCTCCAGCGGCAGCTGATCCTGACCTTCCTGCAGGACTTAACGCCATGCTATATCCAGCGCTCAATCAGAGCAAGCAGAGCAACAGATTCACTCTGAACTCACGACTCTCAGTCTCGGTGTTCCTCTTTACAGACGTGCTTGATGGCAACCTGTAGACAGATGAAGACCACGCTGACTAATTATCACAGACCACGCCACTGACGGCAACATTTCTAACGAGGGAGGTGAGAGGAAGTCTTACTGGCAGTCCGTCAGACCTGCGGGTCGCAGCATACACCGAGCCGAATCCACCTCGCCCCAGCAATGGGCCCTTGACATACGCTTCTGCAACACACAAGATCACAAGAAACCTCTTTAAACTGGACCTTACTGTAACGTCTTCAGTGACGACTCGCTTAGTGAGTGGTGAGGTGTTTAATCTCAGTGCACTCTGACCTCTGCGGGAGCGCTTGGCAGCTCTTCTGTATGAGGGGGACGGACCTCATCCTCCTGGCTGCCGCCTGCCGCTTCCTCTTCCCATGAGACACGGACACAGAAACGGCCAACTCTGACGGCAGAGGAGCGATGTACCCAGGCAGCTCTTGGCTCAGAGGCAGGTTTGGGTTGGTCAGCGGTTCCTGAGCGCTCGCCACCACAACCGCGCCTCCCAACCTCCCGAGCAGCCGCCTGAGAGACAGCAGCACTCCTGGATCTGGAGCGCCCGAGGCTGCAATATTTCACACATCAGACACTTACAGCCTCTATTAGCAACCTTTATCATAACCAAGCACCAATTGATTTTACTTCTATTTGCTCTTGAATAGAAAATCAAAGGCATATCTTCACATTAATTCAGTCAAACGTTGTACAACATCATACCATAACATAGCAATAACAAACAAAACGCTCACCTTGTCTTTCACTCATAAGAGCGCTGACAATCTCTCCAAACTCCACTTAAATACAGTAAATAAATAAAAATTTATTAGTTGAAGAAAGAAAGAAAGAAAGAACGAAAGAGAGAAAGAATGAGAGAAATAAAGAGAAATAAATAAGAAGAGAAATAAGAAGAGAATAAAAACTTCCTTCAAACTGTACTCAAAGGAAATATCCTCCGATCTCCTAAAATAAAAGTCTCTTCTCGCTCTGAACTGTGTCGAAAATCACAGTGTCAGGAAATAATCTCCGAAAGTCTCTGAAATCGCCTCGTCTCTCAACAAACAGATATCGATGGGTTTGAGTGTTTATGTGTAGAATTCACGCCATAACACGCCGCCATAGAAACTATAGTTCACGTGACATGGTGCGCGTGGACGCCGCGCGCGTGAGTACAACAGCGCGAGCGCACGCTTTTATCGGAAGCGTTGAATCTTATGCACTTTTCATTATTAAATAGCGAGATTTATTAATAAATGTATAAATTACTATATAAATCAGAGAAGTTACTATGATCTCTGACTAAACTGAACGCGCTTATTTTCCCGCCAGATTTAACCGATCACTGTCAGGAGGCCAATCAGCTTTCAGTATCTTCGGTGCGCCATCAAACCTGTGAGTAAACTCAAGTTTCAAGTTTATTTGTATAGCGCTTTTTACAATGGCTATTGTTCCAAAGCAGCTTCACAAAAGCAAATTGTTACATAACAAAAGCAAATCATTCAACAGACATAAGCAAGTCACCACACAAACAGGGTGCATTGCAAACAGCAGGATGAATTACAATGCAGAAAGTCCAAGATAGAATTAGTCCAGACAGAAGGTTGAGTTTTCCTCGACGCCATCGCAGGAAGGTCATCTCCTCACTGGGTCCACTGGAGAGGCTCGGTACTAGATGCCTCGGGATGTACATCCCGAGGTGGAGACAAAAGGATAATTAGAGTAGCGGCCATTCATACTATTGGGAATCACGATGTACTGTAGCATAGGTTTATGTTAATCTTTACGAGTATGCTTTGCTAAAAGAGATATGTCTTTAGCCTAGACTTAAACTGAGGGAGTGTGTCTGATCCCTAACATTTGCAGGAAGGTTATTCCAGAGTTTGGGTGCAAATGTGAAAACGCTCGACCACCTTTAGTAGACTTTGCTATACGAGGAACTACCAGGAGCCCTGAGTTTTGAGATCTTAAAGAGCGTGGCGGGTTGTAGCTTGACAGAAGGCTGGTCAGATAAATGGGGCTAAACCATTTAGAGCCTTGTAGGTCAGTAACAGTACTTTATAATCAATTCGAGATTAACAGGCAGCCAGTGCAGGAGGATAAAACTGGGGTTATATGATCATATTTCCTTGTCCTGGTAAGAACTCGAGCGGCCGCGCTTCTGCACTAACTGAAGCTTGTTTATTGAAGATGCTGACAACCAGCGAGCAGCGATTACAGTAATCCAGTCTAGATGTCATGAATGCATGAACTAGCTTTTCTGCATCTGAAACCTGCTTGAAAATGAATGTTTAAAGAAAAAATATAAGATATTACTGAAAATATCAAGCATTTGATACAGTGATACATTAGTTTTATTTATTTTATTCATAATTTCTTATTAAAATACTCGGAATGCCTTCCTAATGATATATTTAATTTTCTTGGAAGCATAGATTTTTTATTGGAACATAATTTTTCTGTTGACAAAATTCCTGCTAAATTGGCGGTTTTCACAGACAAGCTCTTTTCACCATTTTTCACCCCAGAACTATTTCATATGAAATAACAAGGGCATAGTATTTAAAAACAGATCTTTATTTTATCGTTGGCTCAAAGGAGGTATTCTTTTAGTAAGATGCAAGTAAATTAGTTCATTTCAATGGGTAATTGTTGTCGTGATACAGGATTTCTCAGAAAATCCAATCACCTGTGAAACCAGGAGAATTAGCATTTTTTCCAAAAGTGTGCACATTTGAAAACTGTCTTTGTTTTAAGACAACAATATATTAATTAATACGATTTGAACAAATGCTCTTTGTTCTGTGTCCTTTGCTCTTCTTTATTTGGTTATATCTCTTGTGTTAAAGAATGAATACTGCCAAATAAATGTATCAAAATGAAGGAAGTGTCTTACAAACTACTTTATAGAATTTATTACATTTGGAAATATTTAAGCTTAACATTTCAGATAGCTGTCAACTTTGGAAAACAAAAGAAAACTATTTAGCATCTTTCTTTTCTCATTTACTCAAGATTGTTTTGGAAAGGTTTGCAATTGTGTATTAATAGAAAATTGAAGTTTATGAAAGAAATGTGTATCAACAGTATATGTACAGTTGTGGCAAAGGTTTTGAGAATTACATAAATATTGGAAATTGGAAAAGTTGCTGCTTAAGTTTTTGTAATAGCAATTTGTATATACTCCAGAATGTTATGAAGAGTGATCAGATGGATTGCATAGTCCTTCTTTGCCATGAAAATGAACTTAAACCTGAAAAAACTTTCCACTGCATTTCATTGCTGTCATTAAACGACCTGCTGAGATCATTTCAGTAAACATCTTGTTAACTCAGGTGAGAATGTTGAGGAGCACAAGGCTGGAGATCATTATGTCAGGCTGATTTGGTTAGAATGACGGACTTGACATGTTAAAAGGAGGGTGATGCTTGCATAAAAATGGCTTCACAGGCAAGGATATTGTGGCTACTAAGATTGCACCTAAATCAACAATTTATAGACTCATCAAGAACTTCAAGGAAAGAGGTTCAATTCTTATTAAGAAGGCTTCAGGGCGTATAAGAAAGTCCAGCAAGCGCCAGGATCGTCTCCTAAAGAGAATTCAGCTGCAGGATCGGAGTGGCACCAGTGCAGAGCTTTCTCAGGAATGGCAGCAGGCAGGTGTGAGCGCATCTACACGCACAGTGAGGCCAAGACTTTGGAAGATGGCCTGGTGTCAAGAAGGACAGCAAAGAATTCACTTTCTCCAAAACATCAGGGAAGACTGATCTTTTGCAAAAAGTATGGTGAATGGACTGCTGAGGACTGGGGCAAAGTCATATTCTCCGATGAAGCCCCTTTCCGATTGTTTGGGGCATCTGGAAAAGGCTTGTCCGAGAAGAAAAGGTGAGCGCTACCATCAGTCCTGTGTCATGCCAACAGTAAAGCATCCTCAGACCATTCATGTGAGAGGTTGTTTCTCATCCAAGGGAGTGGGCTCACCTGCACACAATTTTGCCCAAAAATACAGCCATGAATAAAGAACGGTACCAAACCACCCTCCAACAGCAACTTCTTCCAACAATCCAACAACAGTTTGGTGAAGAACAATGCATTTTTCAGCACGATGGAGCACTGTGCCAATAAGGCAAAAGTGATAACTAAGTGGCTCAGGGACCAAAACGTTGAAATTTTGGCTCCATGGCCTGGAAACTCCCCAGATCTTAATCCCATTGAGAACTTGTGGTCAATCCTCAAGAGGCGGGTGGACAAACAAAACCCACTACTTATGACAAACTCCAAGAAGTGATTATGAAAGAATGGGTTGCTATCAGTCAGGATTTGGCCCAGAAGTTGATTGAGAGCATGCTCAGTCGAATTTGCAGAGGTCCTGAAAAAGAAGGGCCAACACAGCAAATAATGACTCTTTGCATAAATGCCATGTAATTGTCGATAAAAGCCTTTGAAACGTATGAAGTGCTTGTAATTACACTTCAGTACATCACAGAAACAACTGAAACAAAGATCTAAAAGCAGTTTAGCAGCAAACTTTGTGAAAACTAATATTTGTGTCATTCTCAAAACTTTTGGCCACAACTGTATAATAATCAGGCTTTAAGTTCATCAGGGTCACCCATTTTGATTGAATGTCGTTTTGAGGATGTACTGAATCAATCATGTGACCCTGTATAAAGAGTCAACCATGTGTTTTTTAACCCTGGAAAAAAATTCTACTAATATTATTCTTATTAAACAGTTTATTTACTATTTATACAAACATACATAAAATAAAAATGTATGTTGTAGCAACCTGTGTGTGTGTGTGTGTGAGAGTGAGAGTGTATATATGTGTGTGTGCGTGTGCTTCTTCAAGAGATCAAACATATACTTGTGTTGTCTTTCAGTTTTTTTTATATTAATTTGTTCTTAAATCATTCAGAATCATTTGACCTTCATATTATAGAGTGAAATGGGGCCAAGGATGACGGATGATTTAAATCAAGCATGATTTTATTCAAACTGAGCTAACATGTAAAATATGAAGCTAACGTGATGAAAGTTATTCCTATGTTTAAAAAAATAAATGAGAAAAAAATCAAGGTGGATATTTCTGAGATGCTAAAACAGCATGAACTATCAATGATTCATCTAAATCAGCTTTAGTAGTACTCCATTAGGTTCATTTATTTACAGTGAAGCTCATTTTGATTGGTTGACTTTCCACTTCCTCTTCAGTGATCATGTGTGCACGGTTCTGGACAGGAGATAAAACGCCTCTTCTCTGGACAGGTGACCATTGTCTGGAAATAGCTTCATCAGCGAAATCACGAGGGGCATGTGGCTAACCAAGAAGATTTTGAAGACATGAACACTACGTGTCCTACAAAGAGAAGCAGACACATCACAAGTTAAGAGACTCAGACACTGAAACACGGCACATACTGTACAATGAGAACAGAACAGGAAACGGTTTTAGTTGGGTTTAACATGAGAAGGTTGTGTTCTCCTCCATCTACAGGATGGAGATCTGTAGCTCTCGGCCCTCACACACACTGATACTGATAAACATACTAGTGAGTCAACAAACAACTGTTAGCTTGCTGGGATATTGCCTGGATGAAGCGCTTGGATGTGGACTTAAAAATTTCCTCCAGGTTTACCATGGTTGAATGGGAAAGCGTCTGAGAAGTCGCACTTAACCCGCCAATATCGCCTGGATGAAGCGCCTGGAAGTCTGGACTTAAAAATTTCTCTCAGGGTTACCATGGTCGAGTGGGAAAGTATTCGAGAAGACACACTTAACCCGGACAAGATCACCTGATTGAAGCGCCTGATATCTGGAATTAGGTTTTGAATGCTTAAAAATTTCATTCAGTTTGGTAGGGGTCAAGTGAAAAAGTTGTCCGAGAAGTCGCACCTAACTCGCCAATATCGCTTGATGAAGCGCCTGGATGTCTCGACTTAGGTTTTGAACGCTTAAAAATTTCTTCCAGGGTTACTATGGTCGATTGGGAAAGCCTCACGAGAAGTCAGTCTTAACCCTGTCAAGATCATGCCCATTAAAGTTTTATAGTAATGGGGTGAGTTTGTGGCCCAGGCCTTAAAGAAAACTGTAATACAGGGCCCTTACTGAATAAAATCATGCCCAGTAATGTGTTACTGTTATGGGGTTAGTCTGTGAGCCTGATGTCTGGACGAGGTTTTGAACGCTCAAATATTTGTTCCAGGGTTACCATGGTCGAGTGGATTAACGTCCGAGAAGTCGCACTTAAACTGGCCAATATCGCCTGGATGTCTGGACTTAGGTTTTGAACGCTTAAAAATTTCTTCCAGGGTTACCATGGTCGAGTAAGAAAGCCTACGACGAAGTCACACTTAACGCTGCCAAGATCATGCCCATAAAAGTGTTATAGTAATGGGTTGAGTTTCTGGTCCCAGGCCTTTACTGAATAAAGTCATACGCAGTAATGTGTAGCTGTTATGGGGTTAA
Source organism: Puntigrus tetrazona (assembly GCF_018831695.1). NCBI lineage: Eukaryota > Metazoa > Chordata > Actinopteri > Cypriniformes > Cyprinidae > Puntigrus > Puntigrus tetrazona. The sequence continues at coordinate 24,411 of NW_025048664.1, forward strand.
TCTGTGAGCCTGGATGTCTGGACGTAGGTTTTGAATGCTCAAATATTTGTTCCAGGGTTACCATGGTCGAGTGGGAAAGCCTACGAGAAGTCACACTTAAGCTCGACCAAGATCATGCCCATAATAATGTTGTAATAATGGGGTGAGTTTGTTGACCCATGTCTTTACTAAATAAAATCATGCCCAGTAATATGTTACTGTTATGGGATTAATCTGTGATCCTGGATGTCTGGACGAGGTTTTGAACGCTCAAATATTTGTTCCAGTGTTACCATGGTCGAGTGGGAAAACCTACGAGAAGTCACACTTAACCCGCCAAGATCATGCCCATGAAAGTTTTGTAGTAATGGGGTGAGTTTGTGGCCCAGGCCTTTACTGAGTAAATTCATGCCCAGTAATGTTTAACTGTTATGGGGTTAGTCTGTGAACCTGGATGTTTGGACTTAGGTTTTGAATGCTCAAACATTTGTTCCAGGGTTACCATGGTCGAGTGGATTAGCCTCCAGAAGTCACACACTTAAACCGCCAATATTGCCTGGATGTCTGGACGTAGGTTTTGAACGCTTAAAAGTTTCTTCCAGGGTTACCATGGTCGAGTGGGAAAGCCTAAGAGAGGTCACACTTAACCCGCCATGATAATTCCAATAAAAGTTTTATAGTTTGAGGTGAGTCTGTTGGCCCAGGCCTTTACTGAATAAAATCATACCCAGTAATGTGTTACTGTTATGGGGTTAGTCTGTGAGCCTGGATGTCTGGACGTAGGTTTTGAACGCTCAAACATTTGTTCCAGGGTTACCATGGTCGAGTGGATTAACGTCCCGAGAAGTCGCACTTAAACCGCCAATGTCGCCTGGATGTCTGGACGAGGTTTTGAACGCTTAAAAACTTCTTCCAGGTTACCATGTTCAAGTGGGAAAGCCTACGAGAAGTCAGTCACACTTAACCCGCCAAGATCATGCCCATAATAGTGTTATAGTAATGGAGTGAGTCTTGGGCCCAGGCCTTTACTGAATAAAATCATTCCCAGTAATGTGTTACTGTTATGGGGTGCGTCTGTGAGCCTGGATGTCTAGATTTAGGCTTTGAACGCTTAAAAAATTTCTTCAAGGGTTACCATGGTCGAGTGGGGAAAGCCTCACGAGAAGTCACACTTAACCCGGCCAAGATCATGCCCATAATAGTGTTATAGTAATGGAGTGAGTCTGTGGGCCCAGGCCTTTACTGAATAAAATCATGCCCAGTAATGTGTTATTGTTAGGGGTTAGTCTGTGTGCTTGGATGTCTGGACGTAGGTTTTGAATGCTCAAAAGTTTCTTCCAGGGTTACCATAGTCGAGTAAGAAAGCCTCACGAGAAGTCACACTTAACCCGCCAAGATCACTCCTGTTTTAGTAATAGGGTGAGTGTGAGAGCCCAGGCCTTACTGAATAAAATCATGCCCAGTAATGTGTTGCTGTGATAGGGTTAGTCTGTGAGCCTGGATGTCTGGATTTAGGTTTTAAACGTTTAAAAATTTCTTCCAGGGTTAACATGGTCGAGTGGGAAAGCCTACGAGAAGTCACACTTAACCCGGCCAAGATCATTCCCATAAAAGTGTTATAGTAATGGGTTGAGTTTGTGGGCCCAGGCCTTAAAGAAAACTGTAATACAGGGTCTTTACTGAGTAAAATCATGCCCAGTAATGTGTAATTGTTGTGGGGTTAGTCTGTGAGCCTGGATGTCTGGATTTAGGTTTTGAATGCTTCAATATTTGTTCCAGGGTTACCATGGTTTAGTGGGAAAGCTTACGAGAAGTCACACTTAACCCGCCAAGATCATGCCCATAAAAGTGTTATAGTAATGGGTTGAGTTTGTGGGCCCAGGCCTTAAAGAAAACTGTAATACAGGGTCTTTACTGAGTAAAATCATGCCCAGTAATGTGTAATTGTTATGGGGTTAGTCTGTGAACCTGGATGTCTGGATTTAGGTTTTGAATGCTTCAATATTTCTTCCAGGGTTACCATGGTCGAGTGGGAAAGCATACGAGAAGTCACACTTAACCCGCCAAGATCATACCCATAATATTGTTATAGTAATGGGGTGAGTCTGTGGTCTCAGGCCTTTACTGAATAAAAAGCATGCCCAGTAATGTGTAACTGTTATGGGGTTAGTCTGTGAGCCTGATGTCTCGACGCAGGTTTTGAACGCTCAAATATTTGTTCCAGGGTTACCATGGTCGAGTGGGAAAGCCTACGAGAAGTCACACTTAACCCGGCCAAGATCATTCCCATAAAAGTTTTATAGTAATGGGGTGAGTCTGTTGGCCCAGGCCTTTACTGAATAAAATCAATCCAAGTAATGTGTTACTGTTATGGGATTAATCTGTGATCCTGGATGTCTGGACGTAGGTTTTGAACGCTCAAATATTTGTTCCAGTGTTACCATGGTCGAGTGGGAAAACCTAGGAGAAGTCACACTTAACTCGCCAAGATCATGCCCATGAAAGTGTTATAGTAATGGGGTGAGTCTGTGGGTCCAGGCTTTAAAGAAAGCTATAATACAGGGCCTTTAGTGAATAAAATCATGCCCAGTAATGTGTTCCTGTTATGGGGTTAGTCTGTGAGCCTGGATGTCTGGATTTACGTTTTGAACGCTTCAATATTTGTTCCAGGGTTACCATGGTCGAGTGGATTAGCGTCCCGAGAGGTTGCACTTAAACCGCCAATATCGCCTTCGGATGAAGCGCCTAGATGTCTGGACTTAGGTTTTGAACGCTTAAAAATTTCTTCCAGGGTTACCATGGTCGAGTGGGAAAGCCTTATTTAGAAGTCAAGTCACGCTTAACCCTGCCAAGATCATACCCATAAAAGTTTTGTAGTAATGGGGTGAGTTTGTGGGCCCAGGCCTTTACTGAGTAAATTCATGCCCAGTAATGTGTAACTGTTATGGGGTTAGTCTGTGAACCTGAATGTTTGGACTTAGGTTTTGAATGCTCAAACATTTGTTCCAGGGTTACCATGGTCGAGTGGATTAGCCTCCGAGAAGTCGCACTTAAACCGCCAATATTGCCTGGATGTCTGGACGTAGGTTTTGAACGCTTTTGAAAAATTTCTTCCAGGGTTACCATGGTCGAGTGGGAAAGCCTACGAGAGGTCACACTTAACCCGCCATGATAATTCCCATAAAAGTTTTATAGTTTGTGGTGAGTCTGTTGGCCCAGGCCTTTACTGAATAAAATCATACCCAGTAATGTGTTACTGTTATGGGGTTAGTCTGTGAGCCTGGATGTCTGGACGTAGGTTTTGAATGCTCAAACATTTGTTCCAGGGTTACCATGGTCGAGTGGATTAACGTCCGAGAAGTCGCACTTAAACCAGCCAATATCGACTGAATGTCTGGACGTAGGTTTTGAACGCTTAAAAGTTTTTCCAGGCTTACCATGGTCGAGTAAGAAAGCTTACGAAGTCACACTTAACCCGCCAAGATCATGCCCCATAATAGTGTTGTAATAATGGGGTGAGTTTGTGGGCCCAGACCTTTACTGAATAAAATCATACCCAGTAATGTGTTGCTGTTATTGGGTTAGTCTGTGAGCCTGGATGTCTGGATTTAGGTTTTGAACGATTAAAAATTTCTTCAAGGGTTACCGTGGTCGAGTGGGGAAGCCTACGAGAAGTCACACTTAACCCGGCCAAGATCATGCCCATAATAGTGTTATAGTAATGGAGTGAGTCTGTGGGCCCAGGCCTTTACTGAATAAAATCATGCCCAGTAATGTGTTATTGTTAAGGGGTTAGTCTGTGTGCTTGGATGTCTGGATTTAGGTTTTGAATGCTTCAATATTTGTTCCAGGGTTACCATGGTCGAGTGGGAAAACCTACGAGAAGTCACACTTAACCCGGCCAAGATCATGCCCATGAAAGTGTCATAGTAATGGGGTGAGTTTGTGGGCCCAGGCCTTGAAGAAAACTGTAATACATGGTCTTTACTGAATAAAATCATACCCAGTAATGTGTTACTGTTTTGGGGTTAGTCTGTGAGCCTGGATGTCTGGACGTAGGTTTTGAACGCTCAAACATTTGTTCCAGGGTTACCATGGTCGAGTGGATTAGCGTCCGAGAAGTCGCACTTAAACCGTCCAATATCACCTGGATGTCTGGACGTAGGTTTTGAACGCTTAAAACTTCTTCCAGGGTTACCATGGTCAAGTGGGAAAGCCTACAAGAAGTCACACTTAACCCGGCCAAGATCATTCCCATAAAAGTTTTATAGTAATGGGGTGAGACTGTTGGCCCAGGCCTTTACTGAATAAAATCATGCCCAGTAATGTGTTACTGTTATGGGGTGCGTCTGTGAGCCTGGATGTCTAGATTTAGGCTTTGAACGCTTAAAAAATTCTTCCAGGGTTACCATGGTCGAGTGGGAAAGCCTACGAGAAGTCACACTTAACCCGGCCAAGATCATTCCCATAAAAGTTTTATAGTAATGGGGTGAGACTGTTGGCCCAGGCCTTTACTGAATAAAATCATGCCCAGTAATGTGTTATTGTTAAGGGGTTAGTCTGTGTGCTTGGATGTCTGGACGTAGGCTTTGAATGCTTAAAAGTTTCTTTCCAGGGTTACCATTGTTGAGTAAGAATGCCTACGACAAGTCACGCTTAACCCTGCCAAGATCATGCCCATAAAAGTGTTATAGTAATGGGTTGAGTTTCTGGTCCCAGGCCTTTACTGAATAAAGTCATACGCAGTAATGTGTAGCTGTTATGGGGTTAATCTGTGAGCCTGGATGTCTGGACGTAGGTTTTGAACGCTTCAAATATTTGTTCCAGGGTTACCATGGTCGAGTGGGAAAGCCTTCACGAGAAGTCACACTTAAGTCGACCAAGATCATGCCCATAATAGTGTTGTAATAATGGGGTGAGTTTGTTGGCCCATGTCTTTACTAAATAAAATCATGCCCAGTAATATGTTACTGTTATGGGATTAATCTGTGATCCTGGATGTCTGGATTTAGGTTTTGAACGCTTCAAACATTTGTTCCAGGGTTACCATGGTCGAGTGGATTAGCCGTCCCGAGAAGTCGCACTTAAACCGCCAATATCGCCTGGATGTCTGGGCGTAGGTTTTGAACGCTTAAAAACTTCTTCCAGGGTTACTATGGTCAAGTGGGAAAGCCTACGAGAAGTCACACTTAACCCGCCAAGATCATGCCCCTAATAGTGTTATAGTAATGGAATGAGTCTGTGGGCCCAGGCCTTTACTGAATAAAATCATTCCCAGTAATGTGTTACTGTTATGGGGTGCGTCTGTGAGCCTGGATGTCTAGATTTAGGCTTTGAACGCCTAAAATTCTTCCAGGGTTACCATGGTCGAGTGGGAAAGCCTACGAGAAGTGACACTTAACCGCCAAGCTCATTCCCATAAAAAGTTTTATAGTAATGGGGTGAGACTGTTGGCCCAGGCCTTTACTGAATAAAATCATGCCCAGTAATGTGTTACTGTTAAGGGGGTTAGTCTGTGTGCTTGGATGTCTGGACGTAGGCTTTGAATGCTTAAAAAGTTTCTTCCAGGGTTACCATTGTTGAGTAAGAAAGCCTACGACAAGTCACGCTTAACCCTGCCAAGATCATGCCCATAAAAGTGTTATAGTAATGGGTTGAGTTTCTGGTCCCAGGCCTTTACTGAATAAAGTCATACGCAGTAATGTGTTACTGTTATGGGGTTAATCTGTGAGCCTGGATGTCTGGACGTAGGTTTTGAACGCTCAAATATTTGTTCCAGGGTTACCATGGTCGAGTGGGAAAGCCTACGAGAAGTCACACTTAACCGCCAAGATCATGCCATAAAGTTATAGTAATAGGGTGAGTCTGTGGGCCCAGGCCTTTACTGAATGAAATCATGCCCAGTAATTTGTTACTGTTATGGGGTTAGTCTGTGAGCCTGGATGTCTGGATTTAGGTTTTGAATGCTTCAATATTTGTTCCAGGGTTACCATAGTTGAGTGGGAAAACCTACGAGAAGTCACACATTTAACACGCCAAGATCATGCCCTTAAAAGTGTTATAGTAATGGTTTGAGTTTCTGGGCCTAGACCATTACTGAATAAAGTCATACACAGTAATGTGTAGCTGTTATGGGGTTAGTCTGTGAGCCTGGATGTCTGGATTTAGGTTTTGAACGCTTCAATATTTCTTCCAGGGTTACCATTTTCGAGTGGGGGAAAGCCTACGAGAAGTCACACTTAACCCAGCCAAGATCACGCCCATGCGTTATAGTAATGGGGTGAGTTTGTGGGCCCAGGCCTTTACTGAATGAAATCATGCCCAGTAATTTGTTACTGTTACGGTGTTAGTCTGTGAGCCTGGATGTCTGGATTTAGGTTTTGAATGCTTCAATATTTCTTCCAGGGTTACCATGGTCGAGTGGGAAAGCCTACGAGAAGTCACACTTAACCGCCAAGATCATGCCCATGAAAGTATAGTAATAGGGTGAGTCTGTGGAAAACTGTAATACAGCCTTTACTGAATGAAATCATGCCCAGTAATTTGTTACTGTTATGGGGTTAGTCTGTGAACCTGGATGTCTGGATGTAGGTTTTGAATGCTCAAACATTTGTTCCAGGGTTACCATGGTCGAGTGGATTAACGTCCGAGAAGTCGCACTTAAACCAGCCAATATCGACTGGATGTCTGGACGTAGGTTTTGAACGCTTAAAAAGTTTTCCAGGGTTACCATGGTCGAGTGGGAAAGCCTACGAGAAGTCACACTTAACCCGCCAAGATCATGCCCATGAAAGTGTTATAGTAATGGGGTGAGTCTGTGGGTCCAGGCTTTAAAGAAAGCTATAATACAGGGCCTTTAGTGAATAAAATCATGCCCAGTAATGTGTTCCTGTTATGGGGTTAGTCTGTGAGCCTGGATGTCTGGATTTAGGTTTTGAACGCTCAAAAATTTGTTCCAGGGTTACCATGGTCGAGTGGATTAGCTTCCGAGAGGTTGCACTTAAAACCGCCAATATCATTCCATGGATGAAGCGCCTATATGTCTGGACTTAGGTTTTGAACGCATAAAAATTTCTTTCCAGGGTTACCATCATGCCGAGAAGTCACGCTTAACCCTTCCAAGATCATACCCATAAAAGTTTTATAGTAATGGGTGAGTTTGTGGGCCCAGGCCTTTACTGAATAAAATCATGCCCAGTAATGTGTAACTGTTATGGGGCTAGTCTGTGAACCTGGATGTTTGGAGTTAGGGTTTTGAATGCTCAAACATTTGTTCCAGGGTTACCATGGTCGAGTGGATTAGCCTCCGAGAAGTCGCACTTAATCGGCCAATATTGCCTGGATGTCTGGACGTAGGTTTTGAACGCTTAAAACTTTCTTCCAGGGTTACCATGGTCGAGTGGGAAAGCCTACGAGAAGTCACACTTAACCCGGCCAAGATCATTCCCATAAAAGTTTTATAGTAATGGGGTGAGTCTGTTGGCCCAGGCCTTTACTGAATAAAATCATGCCCAGTAATGTGTTACTGTTATGGGGTTAGTCTGTGAGCCTGGATGTCTGGACGTAGGTTTTGAACGCTCAAACATTTGTTCCAGGGTTACCATGGTCGAGTGGATTAGCGCCCGAGAAGTCGCACTTAAACCGCCAATATCGCCTGGATGTCTGGACGTAGGTTTTGAACGCTTAAAAGTTTCTTTCCAGGGTTACCATGGTCGAGTGGGAAAGCCTACGAAGTCACACTTAACCCGCCAAGATCATGACCCTAAAAGTGTTATAGTAATGGGGTGAGTCTGTGGGCCCAGGCCTTTACTGAATAAAATCATGCCCAGTAATGTGTTACTGTTATGGGGTTAGTCTGTGAGCCTGGATGTCTGGATTTAGGCTTTGAACGCTCAAAAATTTGTTCCAGGGTTACCATGGTCGAGTGGGAAAGCTACTTAGAGAAGTCACACTTAACCCGCCAAGATCATTCCCATAAAAGTTTTATAGTAATGGGGTGAGACTGTTGACCCATGTCTTTACTGAATAAAATCATGCCCAGTAATGTGTTACTGTTAAGTCTGGCTGAATCTGTGTGCTTGGATGTCTGGACGTCAGGCTTTGAATGCGTAAAAGTTTCTTCCAGGGTTACCATTGTTGAGTAAGAAAGCCTCACGAGAAGTCACGCTTAACCTTGCCAAGATCATGCCCATAAAAGTGTTATAGTAATGGGTTGAGTTTCTGTTCCCAGGCCTTTACTGAATAAAATCATGCCCAGTAATGTGTTACTGTTATGGGGTTAATCTGTGAGCCTGGATGTCTGGACGTAGGTTTTGAACGCTCAAATATTTGTTCCAGGGTTACCATGGTCGAGTATGGGAAAGCCTACGAGAAGTCACACTTAAGTCGACCAAGATCATGCCCATAATAGTGTTGTAATAATGGGGTGAGTTTGTTGGCCCATGTCTTTACTTTTAAGCTTTCAAAGCCTAAATAAAATCATGCCCAGTAATATGTTACTGTTATGGGGATTAATCTGTGATCCTGGATGTCTGGACGTAGGTTTTGAACGCTCAAATATTTGTTCCAGGTTACCATGGTCGAGTGCATTAGCTGTCCGAGAGGTTGCACTTAAACCGCCAATATCGCCTGGATGAAGCGCCTGAGATGTCTGGACTTAGGTTTTGAACGCTTGCCTAAAAATTTCTTCCAGGGTTACCATGGTCGAGTGGGAAAGCTTTGAACGCTAAAAATTTCTTCCAGGGTTACGAGAAGTCACGCTTAACCCTGCCAAGATCATACCCATAAAAGTTTTGTAGTAATGGGGTGAGTTTGTGGGCCCAGGCCTTTACTGAGTAAATTCATGCCCAGTAATGTGTAACTGTTATGGGGTTAGTCTGTGAACCTGGATGTTTGGACTTAGGTTTTGAATGCTCAAACATTTGTTCCAGGGTTACCATGGTCGAGTGGATTAACGTCCGAGAAGTCGCACTTAAACCAGCCAATATCGAGTAATGGAGTAAGTCTGTGGGCCCAGGCCTTTACTCAATAAAATCATGCCCATTAATGTGTTACTGTTATGGGATTAGTCTGTGATCCTGGATGTCTGGACGTAGGTTTTGAACGCTCAAATATTTGTTCCAGGGTTGCCATGGTCAAGTGGGAAAACCTACGAGAAGTCACACTTAACCTTGTCAGGGATTGGCAGTAGCCTGTTGTGTTTGTCTTGTGTTTTGTTGTCCTGAAGCACATGGCCTGTGTTTTGACAGCTCGCCATGTGCTTTCCTGTTAACTCCTCCCCTCTTGTTAACCCTAATTGTTTCACACTCCTGCACCCCATTTTTGTTAATTACCCTCCCTACTTAATCTCCTCGTGTTTTCTGTCCTTTTGTCAGTCCGTCGTCTGGTGTTAGTTCATTCTAACTCTGAAACTCTGTTGACTAGTTTGACCAGTTTTGTGTTTGTCCAGTCTTAGTCCTGTCCTCAGTCTAGTTATTGTTTTATTGCTTTTTTCTATTTTTGCTAGTTTCTTGTTTTCCCCCTGTCTTCTGCCCCCACCTCTCCAGTTCAACTTTTTGCCCAGCTCAAGACTCTCCTCTCTCCGACGACCTTTGGGTGCCAGTGCCTGTCTCGGTCCTCTAGTGGGCGGATGCTGGACGTGGCTCCAGTGGGAGGCTCATCACCGGCCACCTTTTTCTGCCCCACCGGTTGGGCCTGGTTCACCCTTTGAACTGTGTCTGCCAGATGACCCGTCCTTCACCTCTACAGCTGGGATTGTGGCTGGAGTGGACTGCCAGTTGTTTTCACCCCCTTTTTGGACTATTAGACAAAGACCTTTATTTGTTCTAATAAATTATTTTTTCTGCAATTGGGTCTGCTCGTCTGTCCTGACAGTACGGACTGACCAACATGGACCCAGCGGAAGAAGACTATGTCCGTACCGCCCTGGCCCACCAGGGGGCTATGATTGGTCATCATGCCAATCAGCTGTCTACTACCTCTCAGGAGGTTGACTCCCACACCTCTCAACTGGCTAATTTAAATGACCGGGTTCAAGATCTTCAGCGGGAGATCCGAGTATCATCCCACATTCATTCCAACCCTGAGCCACATGCCAACAATCCACCTCCCTATGACGGGGACCCGAACTCTTGCAAAGCCTTTTTGTCCCAATGCTCCCTGGTGTTTACACTTCAGCCTGGTCGTTACGCCTCCGAACGTACTAAGGTTGCTTACATCATCACTCTTCTCACCGGCAAGGCTCGAGCGTGGGGGACAGCCGTGTGGGATGCTCAGTCACCTATATGCTCCAGCTTTGCAAATTTCAGCACTGAGATGAGAAGGTTGTTTGACCGTTCCGTCAGGGGAGATGAGGCGGCTGCTAAGCTCGTTCGACTCCATCAGAAGAGTCAAACTGTCACCGACTACCTCATCCAGTTCAAGACATTGTCCGCCGAGTGCCAGTGGGATGAGGGTGCCTTGCGTGCCTTGTTTCGAGAGGGGTTGGATCCTCAGATCCAGGATGAGATTGCGGCTCAGGAGACCCCGGCAGATCTGGAGGACCTCATCAGCTTGGCTTTACGCGTCGAGGCCCGGATCCAACTTCGCCGAAAGTGTCTTTTTCCACGGCCCGCGTGGGGCTGCACCAAGGACTCCCAGAGCATCGAGGGCTCACCATCCCTGTCGTCCAGTGATCCTGAGCCTATGCAATTAGGTCGTCTCCACCTCACGGCTCAGGAGAAACAACATCGTCTGGCTCGGGGATTGTGTTTGTACTGTGGCCACTCTGGACATCGGGTCGCTACGTGCCCTTTAAAGAGCCAAGGCCCAACAGAATACCAGGGCGTCCTAGTGGGTTCATCTCCTATGCCCTCTTCCTATTCCCGTACCCTCCTTCCAGCAGTAGTCACCTGTCAAGGAACTTCTCACAGCTGTGAGGCTCTGATTGACTCTGGGGCCGAGGCCAACTTCCTCGATGTCCGGACTGCTAAAAATTGGGGTATCCCTGCCATTCCACTCACTTCTCCTGTTCCTGTATGGGGTCTGTCTGGCCAAAAACTTTCCACCATCACGCATTCCACTCCCAGTGTATGTCTTGTCGTGTCGGGCAATCACTGTGAGGACATTGTGCTGCTTCTCCTGGACTCCCCGCAGGCTTGTCTTGTTTTGGGGCATCCATGGTTGAGGCGGCATGGTCCTCACATTGATTGGTCCCATAATTTAATTTTGTCTTGGAACAAGTCTTGTTATGTGTCTTGTTTGGGTGCTGCTTCTCCTGTCTCTGTGTCTCCCTTTCCTCAGGATCAGGAGGTGGATGTCTCTGGCGTTCCGGTGGAGTACCACGATCTGAGTCGGGTGTTCAGCAAGTCCCGAGCTCTATCCCTTCCTCCCCACCGACCCTACGACTGTGCTATCAACCTCCTCCCAGGCACTTCTCCGCCCAGGGGACGGTTATTCTCCTGTCTGCTCCTGAACGAGAGGCTATGGACACTTATATCCAGGAATCGCTCCGTAATGGACTCATTCGCCACTCCTCATCTCCCGCTGGTGCTGGTTTCTTCTTTGTTAAAAAAGGATGGTTCTCTGCGTCCCTGCATTGATTACAGGGGACTCAATGACATCACGGTTAAAAATAGGTACCCCTTACCCTTGATGTCTTCTGCTTTTGAGCTCTTGCAGGAGCTAAGGTCTTCACCAAGTTAGACCTCCGCAATGCCTACCACTTAGTCAGGATCCGGGAGGGTGATGAGTGGAAGACAGCATTCAACACTCCCTCGGGACACTATGAATATCAGGTCCTTCCGTTCGGTCTCACGAACGCGCCCTGCTGTCTTCCAGAACATGGTTAACAGTGTGTTGGGAGACATGATTAACCGTTTTGTCTTTGTGTACCTTGATGATATTCTCATCTTCTCCCCTCTCTCAGGTACACACCCACCACGTTCGCCTTGTTCTCCAACGTTTGCTAGAGAATCAGCTCTTTGTCAAAGCGGAGAAGTGCGAGTTCCACGCCAAGTCGGTCTCATTCCTTGGGTTCATTGTTTCGGAAGGGGAGGTTAAACCGGACCCTGTCAAGGTGAAGGCAGTCGCCGAATGGCCGGTACCCGACTCTAGAAAGGCTCTGCAGCGATTCCTGGGATTCGCCAATTTTTATAGGCGGTTTGTCAGGAATTTTGGCCAGGTGGCTGCACCCTTAACTGCGCTCACCTCTACCAAGTCACCTTTCGTATGGAATCCTTGGGCTCAGGAGGCCTTTGATAATCTTAAGTCCCGGTTTATCTCTGCTCCTGTTCTCTCTATTCCAGATCCTAAGAGACAATTCATTGTTGAGGTTGACGCATCAGATGTCGGGGTCGGCGCTGTCTTGTCCCAACGCTCCTCCCAGGATGGGAAAGTACATCCCTGTGCTTTCTTTTCGCACCGTCTGAACCCTGCTGAACGGAATTATGACATCGGCAACAGGGAGCTGCTGGCAGTCAGGCTGGCCTTGGGGGAGTGGCGTCACTGGTTGGAGGGGGCCACTCAGCCTTTTTTGGTCTGGACGGATCACAAGAATTTAGAATATATCCGTTCAGCCAAGCGGCTGAGTTCTCGACAGGCTCGCTGGGCACTTTTTTTCAATCGCTTCAGGTTCACCCTCTCGTACCGGCCCGGATCGAAGAACGTCAAGCCTGACGCCTTGTCTCGCCTTTTTGAGCCCCCGGGAGAAGCGGCTTCTACCGACCCGATCCTCCCTCATGGGGTGGTTGTGGGGGCTCTTACTTGGCAGATTGAGAGACTTGTCAGCGAGGCCGGTCGAGGAGTGGCTGTTCCTGTGGGGTGTCCAGCGGGTCGGTTGTTTGTTCCTGAGCCCCTTCGCTCCGAAGTTCTCCAGTGGGGTCACGACTCCAAGCTAACCTGTCACCCGGGAGTCAGGAGATCGTTGGCAGCCATCCGTCAACGATTTTGGTGGCCATCTATAGGCCAGGATGTCAGGCAGTTTGTGTTGGCTTGCTCAGTCTGCGCCCAGACGAAGACCTCTAACCAGCCTCCGTCAGGTCTGTTATGTCCCCTCCCTATTCCCACCCGTCCTTGGTCTCATATTGCCTTGGACTTTGTTACTGGTCTCCCCCCCTCTAAGGGCAACACCGCCATCCTTACGGTGGTGGATCGGTTCTCTAAATCGGTTCATTTCATTGCCCTTCCCAAACTCCCCTCAGCCAAGGAGACCGCGCTACTGGTTATCGACCACGTCTTCCGGCTCCACGGGTTGCCCACGGACGTGGTGTCTGATCGGGGTCCCCAGTTTGTCTCCCGGTTTTGGCAAGAATTCTGTCGACAGATCGGGGCCTCTACGAGTCTGTCTTCAGGTTATCACCCTCAGTCTAATGGTCAATGTGAGCGAGCCAACCAGGATCTTGAAAGAGCACTCCGCTGCCTGGCACTTCGTAATCCTGCCTCCTGGAGTCAGCAGCTTTCCTGGGTAGAGTACGCCCACAATACTCTACCAGTGGCATCCACAGGTATGTCACCCTTTGAATGTTCTGTTGGTTATCAACCCCCCTTGTTTCCCATCCAGGAACCCGACGCTGCGGTGCCGTCTGCTCTAGCCTTTGTCCGGAGGTGTCGTAAGACCTGGAATAAGGCCAGGAGGGTCTTGGCCCAGACCTCTAGACGCACCAAGGCAGCAGCCGACCGTCATCGGACTCCAGCTCCTCGTTACATTTGTGGTCAGAAGGTATGGCTCTCCACCAAGGACCTGCCTCTCAGGGCGACTTCTCGCAAGCTGGCGCCCAGGTTCATTGGTCCATACCAGATCATCAAGGTTCTCAGTCCGGTGGTGGTTAGGCTCAAGTTACCCTCCTCCCTTGGTCGGGTACACCCCGTTTTTCATGTATCCAGGGTTAAGCCTGTCATTCGCTCCCATCTTAACACTAATGCCTCTTCTCCCACCCCCACCCCTCGTCTAGTGGATGGTTCTCCGGTCTACACTGTCCGGAGATTGTTAGACGTTCGTCGTAGGGGAAGAGGTTTTCAATACCTGGTGGACTGGGAGGGTTACGGTCCTGAGGAGAGGTCATGGATTCCGGCTCGGGACGTCCTGGATCCGTCGCTCATCGAGGATTTCCGCCGGCGCAGGGATTATCCTCCTTGATACGCCTGGGGGCGTTCCTGAGAGGGGGGGTACTGTCAGGGATTGGCAGTAGCCTGTTGTGTTTGTCTTGTGTTTTGTTGTCCTGAAGCACATGGCCTGTGTTTTGACAGCTCGCCATGTGCTTTCCTGTTAACTCCTCCCCTCTTGTTAACCCTAATTGTTTCACACTCCTGCACCCCATTTTTGTTAATTACCCTCCCTACTTAATCTCCTCGTGTTTTCTGTCCTTTTGTCAGTCCGTCGTCTGGTGTTAGTTCATTCTAACTCTGAAACTCTGTTGACTAGTTTGACCAGTTTTGTGTTTGTCCAGTCTTAGTCCTGTCCTCAGTCTAGTTATTGTTTTATTGCTTTTTTCTATTTTTGCTAGTTTCTTGTTTTCCCCCTGTCTTCTGCCCCCACCTCTCCAGTTCAACTTTTTGCCCAGCTCAAGACTCTCCTCTCTCCGACGACCTTTGGGTGCCAGTGCCTGTCTCGGTCCTCTAGTGGGCGGATGCTGGACGTGGCTCCAGTGGGAGGCTCATCACCGGCCACCTTTTTCTGCCCCACCGGTTGGGCCTGGTTCACCCTTTGAACTGTGTCTGCCAGATGACCCGTCCTTCACCTCTACAGCTGGGATTGTGGCTGGAGTGGACTGCCAGTTGTTTTCACCCCCTTTTTGGACTATTAGACAAAGACCTTTATTTGTTCTAATAAATTATTTTTTCTGCAATTGGGTCTGCTCGTCTGTCCTGACAAACCTGGCCTAGATCATGCCCATGAAAGTGTTATAGTAATGGTGTGAGTCTGAGTGTCCAGGCTTTAAGGAAAGCTGTAATACAGGGCCTTTAGTGAATAAAATCATGCCCAGTAATGTGTTCCTGTTATGGGGTTAGTCTTGAGCCTGGATATCTGGACTTAGTTTTTGAAATGTTAAAAATTTCTTCAAGTGTTACCATGGTCGAGTGGGAAAGCCTATGAGAAGTCACACTTAACCCGGCCGAGATCATGCACATAATAGTGTTATAGTAATGGGGTGAGTTTGTGGGCCCAGGCTTTTACTGAATAAAATCATGCCCAGTAATGTCTTACTGTTATGGGGTTTGTCTGTGAGCCTGGATGTCTAGATTTAGGTTTTGAATGCCTAAAAATTTCTTCCAGGGTTACCATGGTCTAGTGGGAAAGCCTACGAGAAGTCACGTTTAACCCGGCCAAGATCATGCCCATAAAATTGTTATAGTAATGGGATGAGTTTGTGGGCCCATGCCTTAAAGAAAACTGTAATACATGGTCTTTACTGAATAAAATAATGCCCAGTAAAGTGTTACTGTTATTGGGTTAGTCTGTGAGCCTGGATGTCTGGATTTTGGTTTTGAACGCTTAAAAAGTTCTTCCAGGGATATCATGGTCGAATGGGAAAGCCTACGAGAAGTCACACTTAACCCGGCCAAGATCATACCCATAAAAGTTTTGTAGTAATGGGGTGAGTTTGTGGGCCCAGGCCTTTACTGAATAAAATCATACCCAGTAATGTGTTACTGTTATTGGGTTAGTCTGTGAGCCTGGATGTCTGGATTTAGGTTTTGAACGCTTAAAAATTTCTTCAAGGGTTACCATGGTCGAGTGGGGAAGCCTACGAGAAGTCACACTTAATCCGGCCAAGATCATGCCCATAATAGTGTTATAGTAGTGGAGTGAGTCTATGGGCCCAGGCCTTTACTGAATAAAATCATGCCCAGTAATGTGTTATTGTTAAGGGGTTAGTCTGTGTGCATGGATGTCTGGACGTAGGTTTTGAATGCTCAAAAGTTTCTTCCAGGGTTACCATGGTAGAGTAAGAAAGCCTCGACGAAGTCACACTTAACCCGGCCAAGATCACACCTGTTTTAGTAATAGGGGAGTCTGAGAGCCCAGGCCTTTACTGAATAAAATCATGCCCAGTAATGTGTTACTGTTATGGGATTAGTCTGTGATCCTGGATGTCTGGACGTAGGTTTTGAACGCTCAAATATTTGTTCCAGTGTTACCATGGTCGAGTGGGAAAACCTACGAGAAGTCACACTTAACCCGGCCAAGATCATGCCCATGAAAGTGTCATAGTAATGGGGTGAGTTTGTGGGCCCAGGCCTTAAAGAAAACTGTAATACATGGTCTTTACTGAATAAAATCATACCCAGTAATGTGTTACTGTTATGGGGTTAGTCTGTGAGCCTGGATGTCTGGACGTAGGTTTTGAACGCTCAAACATTTGTTCCAGGGTTACCATGGTCGAGTGGATTAGCATCCGAGAAGTCGCACTTAAACCGGCCAATATCGCCTGGATGTCTGGACGTAGGTTTTGAACGCTTAAAAACTTCTTCCAGGGTTACCATGGTCAAGTGGGAAAGCCTAACGAGAAGTCCACCTTAACCCGCCAAGATCATGCCCCTAATAGTGTTATAGTAATGGAGTGAGTCTGTGGGCCCAGGCCTTTACTGAATAAAATCATTCCCAGTAATGTGTTACTGTTAAGGGGTTAGTCTGTGTGCTTGGATGTCTGGACGTAGGCTTTGAATGCTTAAAAGTTTTTTCCAGGGTTACCATTGTTGAGTAAGAAAGCCTACGACAAGTCACGCTTAACCCTGCCAAGATCATGCCCATAAAAGTGTTATAGTAATGGGTTGAGTTTCTGGTCCCAGGCCTTTACTGAATAAAGTCATACGCAATAATGTGTAGCTGTTATGGGGTTAATCTGTGAGCCTGGATGTCTGGACGTAGGTTTTGAACGCTCAAATATTTGTTCCAGGGTTACCATGGTCGAGTGGGATAGCCTACGAGAAGTCACACTTAAGTCGACCAAGATCATGCCCATAATAGTGTTGTAATAATGGGGTGAGTGAGTTTGTTGGCCCATGTCTTTATTAAATAAAATCATGCCCAGTAATATGTTACTGTTATGGGATTAATCTGTGATCTTGGATGTCTGGACGTAGGTTTTGAACGCTCAAATATTTGTTCCAGTGTTACCATGGTCGAGTGGGAAAACCTACGAGAAGTCACACTTAACCCGGCCAAGATCATGCCCATGAAAGTGTTATAGTAATGGGGTGAGTCTGTGGGTCCAGGCTTTAAAGAAAGCTATAATACAGGGCCTTTAGTGAATAAAATCATACCCAGTAATGTGTTACTGTTATGGGGTTAGTCTGTGAGCCTGGATGTCTGGACGTAGGTTTTGAACGCTCAAACATTTGTTCCAGGGTTACCTTGGTCGAGTGGATTAGCGTCCGTGAAGTCGCACTTAAACCGGCCAATATCGCCTGGATGTCTGGACGTAGGTTTTGAACGCTTAAAAACTTCTTTCAGGGTTACCATGGTCAAGTGGGAAAGCCTACGAGAAGTCACACTTAACCCGGCCAAGATCATGCCCCTAATAGTGTTATAGTAATGGAGTGAGTCTGTGGGCCCAGGCCTTTACTGAATAAAATCATTCCCAGTAATGTGTTACTGTTATGGGGTGCGTCTGTGAGCCTGGATGTCTAGATTTAGGCTTTGAACGCCTAAAAAATTCTTCAGGGGTTACCATGGTCGAGTGGGAAAGCCTACGAGAAGTCACACTTAACCCGGCCAAGATCATTCCCATAAAAGTTTTATAGTAATGGGGTGAGACTGTTGGCCCAGGCCTTTACTGAATAAAATCATGCCCAGTAATGTGTTACTGTTAAGGCGTTAGTCTGTGTGCTTGGATGTCTGGACGTAGGCTTTGAATGCTTAAAAGTTTCTTCCAGGGTTACCATTGTTGAGTAAGAAAGCCTACGACAACTCACGCTTAACCCTGCCAAGATCATGCCCATAAAAGTGTTGTAATAATGGGGTGAGTTTGTGGGCCCAGGCCTTTACTGAATAAAATCATGCCCAGTAATGTGTTACTGTTATGGGGTTAGTCTGTGATCCTGGATGTCTGGACGTAGATTTTGAACGCTCAAATATTTGTTCCAGTGTTACCATGGTCGAGTGGATTAGCGTCCGAGAGGTTACACTTAAACCGGCCAATATCGCCTGGATGAAGCGCCTAGATGTCTGGACTTAGGTTTTGAACGCTTAAAAATTTCTTCCAGGGTTACCATGGTCGAGTGGGAAAGCCTACGAGAAGTCACGCTTAACCCTGCCAAGACCATACCCATAAAAGTTTTGTAGTAATGGGGTGAGTTTGTGGGCCCAGGCCTTTACTGAGTAAATTCATGCCCAGTAATGTGTAACTGTTATGGGGTTAGTCTGTGAACCTGGATGTTTGGACTTAGGTTTTGAATGCTCAAACATTTGTTCCAGGGTTACCATGGTCGAGTGGATTAGCCTCCGAGAAGTCGCACTTAAACCGGCCAATATTGCCTGGATGTCTGGACGTAGGTTTTGAACGCTTAAAAATTTCTTCCAGGGTTACCATGGTCGAGTGGGAAAGCCTACGAGAGGTCACACTTAACCCGGTCATGATAATTCCCAAAAAAATGTTTTATAGTTTGTGGTGAGTCTGTTGGCCCAGGCCTTTACTGAATAAAATCATACCCAGTAATGTGTTACTGTTATGGGTTTAGTCTGTAAGCCTGGATGTCTGGACGTAGGTTTTGAATGCTCAAACATTTGTTCCAGGGTTACCATGGTCGAGTGGATTAACGTCCGAGAAGTCGCACTTAAACCAGCCAATATCGACTGGATGTCTGGACGTAGGTTTTGAACGCTTAAAAGTTTTTCCAGGGTTACCATGGTCGAGTAAGAAAGCCTACGAGAAGTCTCACTTAACCCAGCCAAGATCATGCCCATAATAGTGTTGTAATAATGGGGTGAGTTTGTGGGCCCAGGCCCTTACTGAATAAAATCATACCCAGTGATGTGTTACTGTTATTGGGTTAGTCTGTGAGCCTGGATGTCTGGATTTAGGTTTTGAACGCTTAAAAATTTCTTCAAGGGTTACCATGGTCGAGTGGGGAAGCCTACGAGAAGTCACACTTAACCCGGCCAAGATCATGCCCATAATAGTGTTATAGTAATGGAGTGAGTATGTGGGCCCAGGCCTTTACTGAATAAAATCATGCCCAGTAATGTGTTATTGTTAAGGGGTTAGTCTGTGTGCTTGGATGTCTGGACGTAGGTTTTGAATGCTTAGAAGTTTCTTCCAGGGTTACCATGGTCGAGTAAGAAAGCCTACGAGAAGTCACACTTAACCCGGCCAAGATCACACCTGTTTTAGTAATAGGGTGAGTCTGAGAGCCCAGGCCTTTACTGAATAAAATCATGCCCAGTAATGTTTTACTGTTGTGGGGTTAGTCTGTGAGCCTGAATGTCTGGATTTAGGTTTTGACTGCTTCAATATTTGTTCCAGGGTTACCATGGTCGAGTGGGAAAACCTACGAGAAGTCACACTTAACCCGGCCAAGATCATGCCCATAATAGTGTTGTAATAAAGGGGTGTGTTTGTGGGCCCAGGCCTTTACTGAATAAAATCATGCCCAGTAATGTGTTACTGTGATTGGGTTAGTCTGTGAGCCTGGATGTCTGGATTTAGGTTTTAAACGTTTAAAAATTTCTTCCAGGGTTAACATGGTCGAGTAAGAAACCTACGAGAAGTCACACTTAACCCGGCCAAGATCACACCTGTTTTAGTAATAGGGTGAGTCTGAGAGCCAGGCCTTTACTGAATAAAATCATGCCCAGTAATGTGTTACTGTTATGGGGTTAGTCTGTGAGCCTGGATGTCTGGATTTAGGTTTTGAACGCTTCAATATTTGTTCCAGGGTTACCATGGTCGAGTGGGAAAACCTACGAGAAGTCACACTTAACCCGGCCAAGATCATGCCCATAATAGTGTTGTAATAATGGAGTGTGTTTGTGGGCCCAGGCCTTTACTGAATAAAATCATGCCCAGTAATGTGTTACTGTGATTGGGTTAGTCTGTGAGCCTGGATGTCTGTTCCAGGGGTTTAGGTTTCACACTTAACCCAGCCAAAATCGCTTTAAGTAATTGAGTTCCAGGGAATTACCCATGGTTACTGTTAGTGGGAAAGCCTGGATGTCTGGATTTAGGTTTTGAATGCTTCAATATTTGTTCACCTGGTAGTGGGAAAGCCTACGGGGTGAGCTCCAGGCCTGCCAAGATCATGCCCATAAAAGTGTTATAGTAATGGGTTGATTTTGTGGGCCCAGGCCTTAAAAAAATAGTAATGGGTTGATTGTAATACAGGGGCCTTTACTGAGTAAAATCATGCCCAGTAATGTGTGTAATTGTTGTGGGGTTAGTCTGTGAACTTGGATGTCGGGATTTAGGTTTTGAATGCTTCAATATTTCTTCCAGGGTTACCATGGTTGAGTGGGAAAGCATACGAGAAGTCACACTTAACCCGCCAAGATCATACCCATAATATTGTTATAGTAATGGGGTGAGTCTGTGGGCTCAGGCCTTTACTAAATAAAATCATGCCCAGTAATGTGTGACTGTTATGGGGTTAGTCTGTGAGCCTGGATGTCTCGACGTACGTTTTGAACTTTCAAATATTTGTTCCAGGGTTACCATGGTCGAGTGGGAAAGCCTACGAGAAGTCACACTTAACCCTGCCAAGATCTTACCCATAACAGTTTTGTAGTAATGGGGTGAGTTTGTGGGCCCAGGCCTTTACTGAGTAAATTCATGCCCAGTAATGTGTAACTGTTATGGGGTTAGTCTGTGAACCTGGATGTCTGGACGTAGGTTTTGAATGCTCAAACATTTGTTCCAGGGTTACCATGGTCGAGTGGATTAACGTCCGAGAAGTCGCACTTAAACCAGCCAATATCGACTGGATCTCTGGACGTAGGTTTTGAACGCTTAAAAGTTTTTCCAGGGTTACCATGGTCGAGTAAGAAAGCCTACGAGAAGTCACACTTAACCCGGCCAAGATCATGCCCATAATAGTGTTGTAATAATGGGGTGAGTTTGTGGGCCCAGGCCTTTACTGAATAAAATCATACCCAGTAATGTGTTACTGTTATTGGGTTAATCTGTGAGCCTGGATGTCTGGATTTAGGTTCTGAACGCTTAAAAAGTTCTTCAAGGGTTACCATGGTCGAGTGGGGAGGCCTACGAGAAGTCACACTTAACCCGGCCAAGATCACACCTGTTTTAGTAATAGAGTGAGTCTGAGAGCCCAGGCCTTTACTGAATAAAATCATGCCCAGTAATGTGTTACTGTTATGGGGTTAGTCTGTGAGCCTGGATGTCTGGATTTAGGTTTTGAACGCTTCAATATTTGTTCCAGGGTTACCATGGTCGAGTGGGAAAACCTACGAGAAGTCACACTTAACCCGGCCAAGATCATGCCCATGAAAGTGTCATAGTAATGGGGTGAGTTTGTGGGCCCAGGCCTTAAAGAAAACTGTAATACATGGTCTTTACTGAATAAAATCATACCCAGTAATGTGTTAGTGTTATGGGGTTAGTCTGTGAGCCTGGATGTCTGGACGTAGGTTTTGAACGCTCAAACATTTGTTCCAGGGTTACCATGGTCGAGTGGATTAGCGTCCGAGAAGTCGCACTTAAACCGCCAATATCGCTTGGATGTCTGGACGTAGGTTTTGAACGCTTAAAAACTTCTTCCAGGGTTACCATTGTCAAGTGGGAAAGCCTACGAGAAGACATACTTAACCCGGCCAAGATCATGCTTTTAATAGTGTTATAGTAATGGAGTGAGTCTGTGGGCCCAGGCCTTTACTGAATAAAATCATTCCCAGTAATGTGTTACTGTTATGGGGTGCGTCTGTGAGCCTGGATGTCTAGATTTAGGCTTTGAACGCTTAAAAATTCTTCCAGGGTTACCATGGTCGAGTGGGAAAGCTTACGAGAAGTCACACTTAACCCGCCAAGATCATTCCCATAAAAGTTTTATAGAAATGGGGTGAGACTGTTGGCCCAGGCCTTTACTGAATAAAATCATGCCCAG
Source organism: Puntigrus tetrazona (assembly GCF_018831695.1). Classification (NCBI taxonomy): domain Eukaryota; kingdom Metazoa; phylum Chordata; class Actinopteri; order Cypriniformes; family Cyprinidae; genus Puntigrus; species Puntigrus tetrazona. The sequence continues at coordinate 46,422 of NW_025048664.1, forward strand.
TAATGTGTTACTGTTAAGGAGTGAGTCTGTGTGCTTGGATGTCTGGACGTAGGCTTTGAATGCTTAAAAGTTTCTTCCAGGGTTACCATTGTTGAGTAAGAAAGCCTACGACAAGTCATGCTTAACCTTGCCAAGATCATGCCCATAAACGTGTTATAGTAATGGGTTGAGTTTCTGGTCCCAGGCCTTTACTGAATAAAGTCATACGCAGTAATGTGTAGCTGTTATGGGGTTAATCTGTGAGCCTGGATGTCTGGACGTAGGTTTTGAACGCTCAAATATTTGTTCCAGGGTTACCATGGTCGAGTGGAAAAGCCTACGAGAAGTCACACTTAAGTCGACCAAGATCATGTCCATAATAGTGTTGTAATAATGGGGTGAGTTTGTTGGCCCATGTCTTTACTAAATAAAATCATGCCCAGTAATATGTTACTGTTATGGGATTAATCTGTGATCCTGGATGTCTGGACGTAGGTTTTGAACGCTCAAATATTTGTTCCAGTGTTACCATGGTCGAGTGGGAAAACCTACGAGAAGTCACACTTAACCCGGCCAAGATCATGCCCATGAAAGTGTCATAGTAATGGGGTGAGTTTGTGGGCCCAGGCCTAAAGAAAACTGTAATGCAGGGTCTTTAGTGAATAAAATCATGCCCAGTAATGTGTTACTGTTATGGGATTAATCTGTGATCCTGGATGTCTGGACGTAGGTTTTGAATGCTCAAACATTTGTTCCAGGGTTACCATGGTCGAGTGGATTAACGTCCGAGAAGTCGCACTTAAACCAGCTAATATCGACTGGATGTCTGGACGTAGGTTTTGAACGCTTAAAAGTTTTTCCAGGGTTACCATGGTCGAGTAAGAAAGCCTACGAGAAGTCACACTTAACCCGGCCAAGATCATGCCCATAATAGTGTTATAGTAATGGAGTGAGTCTGTGGGCCCAGGCCTTTACTGAATAAAATCATGCCCAGTAATGTGTTATTGTTAAGGGGTTAGTCTGTGTGCTTGGATGTCTGGACGTAGGTTTTGAGTGCTCAAAAGTTTCTTCCAGGGTTACCAAGGTCGAGTAAGAAAGCCTACGAGAAGTCACACTTAACCCGGCCAAGATCACACTTGTTTTAGTAATAGGGTGAGTCTAAGAGCCCAGGCCTTTACTGAATAAAATCATGCCCAGTAATGTGTTACTGTTATGGGGTTAGTCTGTGAGCCTGGATGTCTGGATTTAGGTTTTGAACGCTTCAATATTTGTTCCAAGGTTACCATGGTCGAGTGGGAAAACCTACGAGAAGTCACACTTAACCCGGCCAAGATCATGCCCATGAAAGTGTCATAGTAATGGGGTGAGTTTGTGGGCCCAGGCCTTAAAGAAAACTGTAATACATGGTCTTTACTGAATAAAATCATACCCAGTAATGTGTTACTGTTATGGGGTTAGTCTGTGAGCCTGGATGTTTGGACGTAGGTTCTGAACGCTCAAACATTTGTTCCAGGGTTACTATGGTCAAGTGGGAAAGCCTACGAAGTCACACTTAACCCGCCAAGATCATTCCCATAAAAAAATTTATAGTAATGGGGTTAGACTGTTGGCCCAGGCCTTTACTGAATAAAATCATGCCCAGTAATTTGTTACTGTTAA